>NC_038247.2:0-245941 GCF_000004515.6 Glycine max
CCGTAAACCCTAAACCCTAAACCCTAAACCCTACACCCTAAACCCTACACCCTAAACCCTACACCTTAAACCCTACACCCTACACCCTACACCCTAAACCCTACACCCTAAACCCTACACCCTACACCCTAAACCCTACACCCTACACCCTAAACCCTAAACCCTACACCCTACACCCTACACCCTAAACCCTACACCCTAAACCCTAAACCCTAAACCCTAAACCCTACACCCTACACCCTAAACCCTACACCCTACACCCTACATCCTAAACCCTAAACCCTACACCCTAAACCCTAAACCCTACACCCTAAACCCTACACCCTACACCCTACACCCTACACCCTACACCCTAAACCCTACACCCTAAACCCTACACCCTACACCCTACACCCTACACCCTAAACCCTACACCCTAAACCCTACACCCTAAACCCTAAACCCTAAACCCTACACCCTAAACCCTACACCCTAAACCCTACACCCTACACCCTACACCCTACACCCTACACCCTACACCCTACACCCTACACCCTACACCCTAAACCCTACACCCTAAACCCTACACCCTAAACCCTACACCCTAAACTCTACACCCTAAACCCTACACCCTAAACCCTACACCCTAAACCCTAAACCCTAAACCCCTAACCCTAACCCTAACCCTAAGCCCCAAGCCCCAAGCCCCAAACCCTAAACCCTAAACCCTAGTTGCTACTTAAAACTACATTATTAGTATATTATAGTTAAGTTCTATAAAAATGATCGGGTATTTGCTACTTAATAATAAAGATTCCCGACAAAATTGAAAATGATCCCATCCATTGGCTGCCCCACTCAATAAGATACCCAGGTAACCCAACAACACTGTCTCTGTGTGTATATGTATATATGTACCCAAACCAGTATATACCTTGGGACCTGTGACCAGTCTAGAGCTACCGCTAATGGATGATTGCTGCTGTGAATTATCCTGGCGTGGTGGCTGTTGCTCAAACTCTTGTTGTTGCAAGGCTATTGCTAATTGTAGATCAGAACTGTCACAGTTACAGATATGATGAATTTTTACCAAACAATCTTGAATAGTTAAAACTATAATTTTGAAATAGGAATAGTTAACAAGTTTACATGGAAACTTACTTGATATCTAAGCTTGCATGTGTTGCACTATCTATGCTGGCAAGATAGTCCTGAAACGTGAAGTTGTCTAAATATTAACGAGAAATTGATAAGCAAGATCAACATATTTCCCCTTTAAAATTTAAAGAAGATAACATACAACAGTGCTGGTCAGAGCATTGTTCTCATCCCAAGTGCTACTTTCATGGTTTTCTACCTTGAATTCCTTGAAATTACTGGTCAAAAACAATGTATCACCATTGACCTGAAAGATAAGTACATAGCACAATTAATTTCTGCAATTTAATATTAAATAATTTTAACAAGCTTTTACTTATTCACTTGGATAAGATGGTCGGCCATTAGTACAATAAAAAATGAAACTACACAAGATACTATATAAAGATTCATCCACATATAATTTACTATAAGTCCAAGAAAACTGCCTGCATGACTTGTACCTAAGTATCCAAGAAGCTCAAATCAAGCATATAACCTTTAAGTTTTCAAGAGGTTTAATTGAGGACATCTATCAGCGGCAACATACAAAGATTAAAAAAAAATTATCTCAATAAAAAGATCATAAAGCAATACTGTTTTACCTCATTCAGTTTTTCCCAGACCAGATCAGGTTGATTTATGTAACCTTGTTCCGTGGCTAGAAGATAGAGCTCACCCTCAAACTATGAATAAGAGAAAATAACTTTAGTATGAAGACTTTGCAAGACAAACAACATTTTTTCTTGATGACAAAAATGTGTTACTGGCTGCACTTGATATCAGTAATCTAAATGGCAAAAGAATAAAAAATTGAGACTTTTACTGACCTTGAACATGGTGCTGAAATGATTGTTACGGAAAAAACACACTATTCACGCTCTTTAAGCCCATATTGTAAACAGAAAAGACTGCAAAAGCATTTATAATATACAAAATGTGAAAGGAAAATTCTTCATAGCCAATAAAGAGAAACATATTGGAACACAGAACTAGATCAATTTATCTAGACCAACAAGACAAGAGGTCAACATACCCATAAAATGTCAACTGGCTGGCGTTATTCCTCAAGAAACTCTTGATCAATTCACCTAAGACCATAAAAAATGGACATAAGTCTCCCATAAGATAATATATAGTTATCTTAGAAAATAATACTTTAATGAGAATCAATCCACTTCTTCAATATATGGCACCACTTTACCTTGTTCTGGAGTAAGTTCATCCTTAGCTCTTAGATCAGGAGCAGCTAAGGTGTTTTTGTCAGACTGTTCTGCAAGTACCACCTCACCTTCATAAACAAGTTCACGATCCTCAAAATTTCCAGTTCTTGTATCCAACACACATTCCTCTCCTTCATATATGGGCTCACTCCCTTGAACACATGAAGTCAATGCTCCAGAAACATCAGTTTGATGATATCTGACACTAGATGAATCTGAATTTGTATGGCCAGGGGATGAGAATGATAATACTGTGGCATCAGGTCCATGAGATTCATCTACAACTTCATGATCTATAGTTGTAGGAGTGGATTGATCATGGACTTTTCCATCTCCTCCAGAAACATCTGCACGGCACTCAAACAAAGAGACAGAGTGTTTTTCAGGATATGGGATATCTTCACTCTCATTCTGAACCAATGCATCAAGGTTGTTCTCAATCACATTATTCAGGTCAAGAGATTCTTCAGGTCCCATATAAGTTGATTAATGAAGGTCATTTATGGCATCAGTCTTTAAGGATGAATTAGTTGCCTCTCCCAGTGTAGAAGTAGAAGATATCTGTTCGTTGTGGTCTTTGCCAGAAGTAGCACAATCATCAGATAAGGAAGGCTCGGGGCCATCTTCATGAAAGTTACTGTTACCAGCACCAGTGCTATTTCCTAATTTATCTCCAGAATCCGTATTTATAACCTCCTCATCACACATATTTCTATCCATACTGACAGAAATTTCTCCTCCATTTATGTGACCTACAACAGGATCATTTTCAGCCTCGGACATTTTCAAGACTCTCAACAACTCTGCCTCTTCTTCTAGATCACCTTTTCTTTGTATATGATCAGAAATAGAATGAGAAGAATAATCAAACGACCTGGCTTTTGAAAGACTGGGAGAAGGAACTCCAAGAGTAGCAGTTGTTGCAGCCACAAAATCAACACAATCTTCTGGATTATTTTCATGATGGACATTCATGTTTAGTGTTTCAAGAGAGACAAGCTCTCCCATAAGGGCATTATAGGACTTTGATCCAATTGCATTCGCAGTGTCATAATCCTGGCTCAAAAGAACATGAAAATTTGAATATCAAATAAACACATCATAAAATAAGAAATAAAGCCCACATTGTTTAAGAAAAACATAAAGATAACATTTTGATAAGTATTTTGATATTTATTTAAGAAAGATCACTTGACCATTTAAAATTTACAGTAAGCAATGAAACACACAATTTTCATCATAATCCAAGGCAGGATCAATTTTAAGATGTGGCACAAGGAGGCAACTGACACAGTAGATTGAGGTCGAATGACAAGATAGAACTAATTAATTTGGAATGAGGGTGAAAAAATACCTGAGGATCAACCATCCAGCCATGATACAAAGGAATGTCCAGCAGATCAAATATGGCACACTCTCGAGTGAATTCAAAATCAGCTATTCTGTAATTCAAGAAATTTTTATCAGAAGTTCAAAATTGTTGATGGATGATGCACATGACTGCCAAAGAAATGAGAAGAACTGTATAACTGACCTCCTAAATTTTATATTTACATCAATTCCAGTAGCAAGCCTAGGGAGTAAGTCAATTGCATCAGCAATGTTCTGTTGTTGATTTTCAACATAGCCTGCATCTTTGCCCTAGAAGACAATAAGAAAAATTGCCAAATCAACTTGTATCATAAAAGATTTAATGTCACCAGTGATAACAAATGCAACTCTTACATTCACACTACTATTTGAATCAATTAATCTTTCAGCAACCAATGAAAGCAATTTCTCTTGTGAGACTTCAGCAATATCTGGACTCAAATTTAAGTTGTTTCTCAACAGCAGAACGTTACCTGCAATAATGCCATATATAAACAATAAACCATTAGTAAACAAATGTTGCAAGTAACCCTTCTAGAGTGCAAAAATTAAGCATGACATACAAGGAAACAAATGGTTAAATTAAAGGTAGTTAGTCTAAGAATTATGTAAGAAATTATAATACTTGTCCCGTCCAAATGACATGTGCGACATGCTCTGCAAATGAAGTTAGAACTGATGGGTCACGGGGTTCACTCATATGAGCATCTTCACTCATTTGAGTTTTTTCAATTTCAATACATGTAAGTGAGAACTTATAGGAATTATAAAAAAAATTAAAATCTTAAAAGAAATAAAATTAAAAAATATAAACTTCCAAAGACTAAAAAAAAACTTATAAAATCCAAAATTAAAAAACATTATCTTACAAGAGACCAAAATTAGAAAAATAAATTTACAAGCACCAAAAATGGAAAAACAAAAACTTACAAAGACTAAAAATATATTTAAATTTTTTATAACTGAGCTAAATGTTACTTTTCGTCTATTAAATTTTATTATTTTTTCATTTTGATATTTAAATTTTAAAATAATAACAACTAAAAGTTATGATTATCTTTATTTTATTTTAAAAATTATATAAACCACTAAAACATGCCTTCACCATTCCTTATGAATCCAATCAGCAGAGGAATTTGAAACCCTTCATTATTCCATAATCTGGTAGCTTTTGGTCATAGGAAAGATAAATAAAAACATAATAACATTAAACTTCAACCTCGCTCCAAGGCTCCTTTAGAACCCGGCTACACTACGCAAGAATCAACAACATAGATAAAGAAATAATACGCAAGAATCAACAACATAGATAAAGAAATAACAAGATAGAAGAACCACGGAAAGAACCCGACCCCACCAAAAAGAAACCTCGATCAGACATCACATATTTTACTTTTTAATGTTTCCTTCTTTTTTTTCATCACCTCCGATTTGTGGCCGTGGTCGCCACACCCAACAGATATGCGTCCAAGCCCACCAACACATTGCAACCACATCACCATCGCCTCCAAAATACCGTCTTGCAGTGGCGCGTCGGAGAAATGCCTCAAATCTGGAATATGGCAGACAACGGTGGTCAAAGAGGGTTGGATCTAGAAAGAGTTTGAGAGATTTTAGATATTAGGTCTCATTATTCACTTCTTTGATTTGGAAACGGATTCAAAATCCTTAAATCCCATTTCGCACTTCTTAGAGATCAGAGCGGTGCGAGATATTGGGCTAGAGCAAAAGGTTGAGGGGGAACAATGGTGGTGTTGGTTGTAGGAAAGGCTTTGAGGTGGGGTGGGAGTTTTCATGCTATTTGGGGGAGTTTTCACGCTAATACGCCAAAGTGTTTTTGTTTACGGTAGTTTATAATTTTTGAAATAAAATTTAGTTATTACTGTTTTAAATTATTTATTTTAAAATTATTATGAATAATTTAATTATGATGTCAATATCCTTTATCATATATGTAATTATCATTTATGATATTTTTTATTTGTTTTTTTTTTAAATTCCAATTACTTGTTTGTATATATAAACAATTTGCTCCTCCAAGAAATAATACACACCATTATCATTTTCTTTAACTTTTTTCCTTCTCTTCATTATTCTTCTTTGAGTTATATTATATGTAATACATTATCATTATCAGTATGATTATTTTTCTATCAAAAGTCATGCAGAAAGTTGTTTTATTATATTTATATTTTAAGGTTAGATTTTTCATTTCTCTAATATCATTATCCATATTATATGTTTGATAGAATATAAGTGTTCTATTTACATAATTCTGAAATGATTCATTTGAGTCTTAAATAATCTATCATGGAAGAAAATTTTTAGAATATTTTCCTCTCACTAAAAGTGGAAAAATAATGCAAAAGTATAAACAAAAGAATATTTTTTCTCACCAAATGTGAGAAAATAATGTTGTAATAGTCCAAACCGGTGAATTTTATTATAATTCGATTATACCAAGATAAATTCATATTCTTTTGAGTTCATATTTCAAGCTAAAGATTCTTTCTACCTAATTATATTATTCATAACTATGATGTTTATAGTTATATTATTAACGTAAATATGATATTCATTTGGATATGTTGTGTCCTGAAGATACTATCAAATAAAGAAATTAAAAAAAAAACTTTTGTGAAAGGTCATGAAGACCCTGTTAAATAAAGAAATTTTAAGAATAAATTTAAAGAAAGACAATACGAAGAATAAAGAAAAAATTTCTTGTTGAATTTTCTAATTATTTGTTTTTCAACATTATATCTATTGAAGTTTAAGTGTATTGTTTAACATTTGGTAAGATACTTTGACAGATAATTATCTATTATTATTGATGTAGTATCTCATTGAGATTTCATAAACATATATACAATGTGTTTTTTAGTACACAATGGATTTAAAAAGTGACTTATTCTCACATCCAAAAGGTGAAAAAAATGTAGTACAAAAATGAAAAATAAAGGAATTTTCATTCTTGAAGAGTGGGGATAGAAAAAGATTGATTATTTCTTATTCGTTGTCTTAAAGATCATTGTATACATGGACGAAAGAAATAAATCTGTTTTACATTCTTTTTTCATTTCTCATTATTTTGTTCCATTGGATTTTTTTGACAAGATTTTTAATGATACAAGTGATAACATAATAAAAGATGAGATGATCCACTTTTTTTTTCTTCATCAGGTTTTTATCCCACATAATTTTTCCTATTAATGTTTTAATGAAATAAATTCTTAAATAATGGATATAATGCGTGTTATGAATAATCTAATTGTGATTATCCATATCATTTATTATATATGTTATTATCATTTATAATCTTTCCTTATTTATGTTTATCCTTTGTAATTTTCCTATTATTTTTTATATATGTAAATAGTCTATTCCTATTTGAAATAATACACATAACTATTATTCTTTTTAAACTTTCTTTCTCTCTATTGTTCTCTTTCAAATTATAATATATTTTAAAAAATTAAACATTGATAAAGGACTAATGTTTTTATTAAAAAAATTAAAGAAAAACTAAATAAAACTTTTTAAAATATAAAATATCAAAATAATTTTTTAAAACATAATATATCAAAATAAAAATTTCAAAATATAGTAGACTAAACATCACATTTAACCTTATAACCAACTTTGCCATCTTTATTTTCTTTCGATCAAAGTTATAGTTACCACCAAACAATTCATTCAAGAAAGTAATTAATGTTTTTCTGTAGTTTGGACTTTAAAGTTGAAAATTAAAAGATCACCAAAAATTAAAACTAGAACCAGGTATTAATTTTAAAATTTTAAATTGATACCTTTGACATAAAATAATTATTTAAATATTGAAAAAAATGAAAATAACTTTTCTGAGAGTGATTCCCTTGCATGTGCTTACATGTTAGTACATGTTTAAAAAAAATGAAAATTGGAGTTTAAAAAGGAAAATATTTACTTAATTTTCAAATTTAGTTAGGACGTATTAGGAGACAATCATGTGAAGGACGAGGCAAGAAGGAAGTGTTGTGGGAGGAAAGAGGCAGAGCTGCAATCACCAGAGTGGAAGCGCGAAACGGTCCTCCCCGGCTTTCCATTTTTTCTCTTCTGATGAAATTTTAGTTCATCCCAGTTGCTGATTGAGATTGAATTTAAATTCGAAAAAGCGTACTTGTGCCACTGTACTTTTACAGATCTGCGGCTACGGGCTAGCCTATCGTATTTTTGCGTAGATCTAGTGTCCGTGAAGCGGTTACCATTTCACCACTCACCACTATTCATCTCTTTCTTCTATATTGATCTGAAATTGAAGATGGAAAGCGAAAAGAAATCGTCAGCAATATCTGATGTGGGAGCATGGGCCATGAACGTTGTCAGCTCCGTCGGAATTATTATGGCCAACAAACAGCTTATGTCCAACAATGGCTATGCTTTCAGCTTTGGTCAGTCTCTCTCTTCTCAACTATTATTTCTCTATGTTATGTTTGGATCTGAGACTGGGAGTAATAGATCTCTAATTTCTTCGACATTCTCTTGCATACTTTACTAAGATGCGGCCATTTTTATGTTTCTGTATTGTATGTCGGTCACGATCCAACTATCCATAATATTGATACTGACCGTTGTTTATTTATTAATAAGGAGAAAGATTTGTGTCTCTGACATGACAATTTATGTGCAAACTTTTAATATTATCCTGCCCTCTCTCATCTTTTCTTTTCTTTTCTTAATTTTTTCCAGCCAGTTCGTTAACTGGGTTCCACTTTGCCGTAACTGCTCTCGTTGGTCTGGTGTCAAATGCTACCGGTTACTCAGCGTCAAAGCATGTTCCTATGTGGGAGCTTATTTGGTTCTCACTGGTTGCCAATATGTCTATCACGGGGATGAACTTTAGCCTCATGCTCAACTCCGTTGGATTCTACCAAGTATGGTTTTATATCATGTTCATCGCTTGGACGGTTAAACTTTAATTTTCTTTCTTATTAAGAATTTCATCCAATAATCTTTTTAAAATCCCCTTGCTTCCTTGTTAAATATAACTCATACCACCATCCATCATAGTCATACCTTTTAGCCATGCACGCACCAGGGCAATTATTTGGACCATTTCACTCTACAAGTTGTACTAATCTACGGTTCGTTCAGATGCCCATAATGCTGAATTAGTATATGTATAATTTATAAGTTATTGTATTGTGAAATTAAGGAGCTTTAGATAAGAACAATGGAACACTAAATACAACTAGAAACTTTGGATTAATTGAAAAGGTATAATGAGGAATTTCACCTTTAGTTTACCTGATGCTCGTTGGTTTTCCATTTAACTAACTGCAGCTGTGAGTGGTAATGTCAACCCTAGAGATACTAGAACTTTTTGTTATGTGTCAGGAACAATAATGCAAGTTCTGTAAGACAAAAATTATGGTAGATTAAAAATAAAATCCAAGTCTTCAAGTGCTCGTTTAGATGTTGACCTGTGTGTTTAGGTATTCTTGGCATCTGCTAGGAAGAGATGGACAATTAACTCTCAGGTCCCACTCAAATGCCTAAGTTAACATCAAGAATAAAGATAACGCTCAAAACGAGGCTTTCTCCCTAAGGACCTTCATAGGCATGTAATACACAACCTATGATATAAAGCTGATGTCTACGGCATCTGATACGTATGGTGTCAGGTTGCTTAATTAGATGGGTTTTTGGAAGGATTACAATCCTTGTGATTGGTTTCTTTGACCCGCATCCATTAGGTTAGGATGAGAGGGAAAGGGAGGCTAAGGTGTGCAACTCATTTTTGTAAACTATTTCAGTTAGCTTTTTTTGAAAATCTACTTCCCCCCTGTTCTTTTATAAAAATAAAAATAAAAAAGCTCCTCAATTTTTTAAGAGCTTTTCTCTAAATGTCCAACTTCTCTTTTTAAGAAGAAAAACTAGAATATAAGTTGGGCCAAAAATTACCTTAGATTGTGCTCAACTTTCCATTTTAGAGAAGCTAGCGGGAGTTACTATAATTATATCTCAATTCTTGTATATTAGGAGGTGCTGCCTGTGTCACATTATTGTCAGACTCGTCTGTCCATATTCCCATGACTTGCTTTTAATGTATCATAAATGATAGCCACGTTCTCATTCTCATATCTTCACTTTGAATTTTCACTGCTTCTGCTTTTTAGTTGTTAATTTTCTCGTTATTTATGGTCCCAGATATCAAAACTGAGCATGATTCCTGTGGTTTGTGTGATGGAATGGATACTTCACAACAAACACTACTCAAGGGAAGTGAAAATGTCAGTGGTGGTTGTGGTTATTGGTGTCGGTGTTTGCACTGTAACTGATGTAAAAGTTAACCTCAAAGGTTTCATGTGTGCCTGTATAGCAGTTTTGTCAACATCTTTACAGCAAATTGTAAGTATTATTTAATGTTTCTTCTCCAATATGCTGGTGATATAAAATTGATTGCTATTTCTGTTGTGGTTTCCTTTACACCTGTCATTTTATAGATATTATGAATTGGTGTAATTTTAGGTGAGTTCTAGACAGAACTTCATTAGATTTGACTAAGCATCATTTTTCCCTTCTAAGGTCAAGTATTATACCAGATTGGTTTTATAGTTAAATGATGAGTAGGAGATGACGTACTTACTACTACTAAAGTCAATTGTGGTATATGCTATTATTTTGTGATGTTTGGGGGATTTCTTCTTTTTTATAACTGTTTTTTTTTCAACTTGTAACAGTCAATAGGTTCTCTTCAAAAGAAATATTCAATTGGATCTTTTGAATTGCTGAGTAAAACTGCTCCCATCCAAGCGCTTTTTCTTCTTATTCTTGGTCCATTTGTTGATTACTACCTCAGTGGCAAATTGATAACCAACTATAAGATGTCTTCTGGTGCCATTGTAAGTTCCTTTTCCCCCTATTGACAGTAGTCTTTTATATCCTGTGTGTATTTATCTTTAATTATACAAATACTGTTGGATTAATTCTTTTAAATTTTTTCTTTAATATCTGCAGTTATTCATTCTTCTTTCATGCTCGCTAGCTGTATTTTGCAATGTGAGCCAATACCTTTGCATTGGGCGCTTTTCAGCTGTTTCCTTCCAGGTTTTAGGCCACATGAAAACAGTATGTGTTCTGACTCTGGGATGGCTGCTATTTGATTCGGAGCTAACTTTCAAAAATATCATGGGAATGGTCATCGCAGTTGTTGGCATGGTAATTTACAGTTGGGCTGTAGAGCTTGAAAAGCAGTCAAATGCAAAGACCTTACCTCACGCGAAAAACAGCATGACGGAAGAAGAAATTAGATTATTGAGGGATGGAGTAGAAAAGAGTCCCCTGAAGGATGTTGAACTTGGTGAGGCCCAAGGATAGATTGACTCAGATTTGGTGGTGAAATTGATGAGAAATGATGCAGGCAATTATATTGTGTATTGCTTTATAATTTGGTTTGTTCTTTTGTCTAGTTTACCTAGTAGTAAAACTTGGTTTCTATTTGCTCACACTGGCACGGATCCAGTTTTAGAAATTGTGTTCCCGTTCATCAGCAATGTTTCTTTGTTAGTTTTATTTCATTTGTTGTTATGTTGAGGTTATTTATTTGGCCTGCCAGGAAATTGCTAGATGAACAATATGATGGCGCCATTAAGATGTATAATGTGCACGCTAATGATACGCGATATCAATTCCCTCTTCAAACTTCTTTTCGTGTCTTCTTCTTTTAATGTGAAAAAATATTTTATTGTGCTCTTCTTATGATATACATTTATCATTATTTAACACTTGTTTTATGTCTTTTTCCCCCTTCAAATTATCACTTTATTATTTATAAAATTTAAGAAAAGTTATTGATTTTGAGAAAATATTTTTATTTTCATTTATTTTACTTTTAATTACAAAATTACTACTTTATTTTTAATTTATTTCTTGCTTTCAAAGATTTATACAAGAAACAATGAAAATAGCTATTTTATTTTCTTTATTTTTTGTACAAATATTTGAATTCCTAAGTATTTATACTCTCAATTTTAAATTTTTAATTTAAAATATTTATATTACTTGTTTAAATTAATTAATTATTTTTTCTTATATTTTAAAATAGTTTTCTTTTAATCTATAAATTTGTAGGTTTAACTATTCATTTCATTTCTATGTTGACACAATTTAAAATTTTAGTTTAGGGGATGTTATTGGTTTGACAACTCTTTATCCTGATACAGTCAAAAATTTGAGGACCAAGCTACATAGGATCGTGTCTTCTGGAAGATGCTCAGTAGTGGAGAATAAAAGAATATCTTGGTGTTATGATATTCCTTAATTTTGTTCATATTTCAGTTAGTGTTTGTTGGGCCCTTGTTTCCTTCGTAGCTAATATATATATCTGTTGTAATGGCGCTTCCAGAGAATATGAGAAATTGCAGAATTCTCTTTCCTTTTTCTCTTAGTTCTTGGAGGCAACTTGGTCCTCAAATTCCAAGTGTTCTTTTCTTCCTCTTTGTTTTGGAGGCATTGGTAACCTCGAAACCAGCTCTTTAATTTCCTGCACGTAACAATTTGGTGCTTTCATTGAGATTCATGGCAGTCTTTCATGACTGCCATACCAACCTCCACTACCACAACCCACACCACTCGTCATACGGAGCCTCCCCGATTGTCTTCCATGGCTGCCAGACCACCTCCCACTACCACCACCCACACTACTCGCCAAACGAAGCTTCCATGGCTGCCAGACCACCTCCCACTACCACCACCCACAACACCCGCCAAACCACCTTGAATTTTCTCCCGCTATCGATACTTTTTACTCATCACGCATCTCTACATTTTAACGATTAGTGAGTATGTGATTTGTTCAATTTTCCTTCTCTTTTTTTCACTTTTCCAATTTTTTAGGGGGTTGGATCGATATTGAGTATGAGATTTGTTTATTTTTTTCCTTCTTTTTTTCAATTCTTAGAGATTCCACCAGAACCCCACCAAAAATATAATGGAAAACAAAAAGTGTTATAAACAACTAATCAACTATCCTTAAGAGGATATTGATTTACTGTGAGGATTGTATTTTTTTCAACCATAAACCTATTCTACAATAGTTATTCTCGAATACGAAAAAGAATAACTAGGGGGTGCTTGGTTCAACATCTTCAAACCTCAATATTAGATATTGTGTGAGATTTCAAATGTGGCTTGATCATGAGCGCTCTTGAAGGGGTATTTGTTCCCATCCTTGTTGGCCCACAGTCATTGCGAGTTGTCTAGCAATGATGATGACTTTTCTCCATGTGTAACCACTTTGGATTTGAGGAGTGTGGTAAAATGCACAGTGAGGTAATGACGATGGAGGGGGAGTGACGAGTGTGTGCAATGAAGTCGTAGGTGGGTCGTGCCGCATGAGATATTGGTGGCATTTGTGGTGTCGGTGGCGACCCAGAGGGTGGATCAGAGTAGTTACACCTTGATCTATTGGGGGTTGTGGTGAGAATAGAGGGAGGGAGTTACGAGTGAATGACAAAAGCAAGGAGGGTATTTTGATCTATTTGAGTTTTTATGAGGTGCATGAAGCAAAAAGGGTGCAAGAAGTAAAAGCCATGTATGGTATCAAGTCCTGCTAAATCATCTAAATGAATTACTTTTTGTACCGCCATTTTCTAGTCACACCCCTTCTAATTTTTGTCAAATTTTATTCCAACAATATTCTTGTACAAGTGGTCGATTTCATTATTATAGAAATTAGATTATGTAAGTTTGCAAGAGTTTCATACTTCTAAAATCTAAAAAAATTATAATTCTAAAATGAATGTTTTTGGTCTTTGAAAATTTTCAAAATTTGTTTTTAGTTCCTAATTTTTTTTTTTCAACTTTTGGTCCTTGAAAAATAAAAATATTTCATCTTTGCCATTATGTTGACTCTGTTAAGCGATCCTTAAAATATGTTTGAATTTTTCTTTTAGTCCCTAAATATAATAGCATGGATATTTCAAGTTAATAGGGTCAATATAATAGCATGGACAAAATGCCAAAAATATCAAGAACCAAAAGTAAAAAAAAAAATTGTATTACAAACCATATGCAAAATTAAAAAAAAATCAAAAATAAAAAAATACATTTAAGCCTTCTAAAATCTAACATTTGGGAGTTGTTTTCCCAAACATCAAAAGGCATTCCTCGAAAGACTCACCTCTTTCATGTATCCAAAAATTGCATTTTTCATGGTCTTTGTACACGTGCCCTTATTTTTTTGGGTTAACTATGTTTTTAATTCTTAAACTTTTTTGGATTTTCACTTTTAGTTCAACAATTTTTTTTATTAGTTCTAGTCCTTAAACTTTTACTCCATTAATACTTTTAATCCTTGCCATCAAAAGACTCGATTAAATGATGAAGTGATATTATGTTTAGTGGCGGTTAATTTTTGGGTGGACTAAAACCGCCATAAATTGCTTAGCTAGAATGAACTAAACAATTTCTTGTGCTAAAAATCCTCAAAAATTACTTTTGCCATGTATGATTTTTCTCCCTTTTCCTCCCTTACTCAATGCAAAGTCAGTTCAAAATCAAATCCAACGCAGATCCAAAATCAAAATCAGAATAAGCACATACACAAATTCATGTCAAAACCAAACACACCCAACAAGATGATAAAAAATCTAAAAAAATCCTTTCTTTTGCATGCTACAACGTGCTTGAGAAACCTTAAAACATTCAAAGTTTCAAACTATCTTAGATAACCTAGCAGTAGCACAATAAAACAACGTCACACAAACGAAACTTTTAGAGATAGAGAAAAGAGGTAAAGGGGTATTAGACCCCTCAACCAAATTTGGGGTTGTTTTTTGTGAACGAAAATAACAACCCATTATAGTAAAAGAGGATTTCTTGGTCTAGATTTGTTTGAGTATTCTCAAAATTACATAATCAATCTTGAGCGAGGACGAGTAGTTCACGAAGCAAGATCTCAACAATGATGGTGTGTTGTCGAGGTTGGAGCTCCAAACGACGTTCGAGTCAATGCAGATCATCAAGATGCACTTCTGATCGACATGGCGATCAATAGTCTGAACTTCAAAGATGGAATTGTAGAGCTTGGCAAGGTGCTATGATGGTGTGGCTACATTGTTGGCTTCTGCAACCCAAAATACCAAGTCTTCTTCAAAAAGCTGCAGATCTTGAACCTTCCAAGAACTCAGAGCTTTCATGCGTTTGTGTTCACTTTGTTTTGTTTTTCTTGATAATGAATTTGTGTAGAAAGCGTTAGTGAATCAATGTTTCGAAACTTACATTGTGTTAACATTGTAAGTGATAGACACTCTTGATGATAGGCTATGTAATTTTGAGAATGAAGAATCAAACCGATTGCTGGAAAAGAAAGTTTTTTACATTTTTTAAATTGTTTTGTTGGTTGTGTATTTGATCTTGGTATGAATTTGTACTCGTTCTTATTCTGGTTTTGATTTTGAATCTAGGTTAGATTTAAACTTGGGCTTCCCCTGATTAAACTAGAAAAGACAAAAATAATTTATTTGAAAGTTTTTAGCCGCTGTTTTTTTTTTTAAATCATTTTAACAAAATAATTCATGACAATTTTAAACTGTCAGAAAATTAACTGTCACTAAACATAATAAAATTAAAGTCATCATTTAACGGTGTTTTTTTTTACAATAGGGACAAAAAGTATTAACAAAATAAAAGTTCAAGGACCAAAATTAGTAAAAAAATTATTGAAGACTAAAAGTGAAAATTCCAAAAAATTAAGGGACTGTACCTCAGTGAAAGCAAGAGGCTGTCATGCACAAGTGAGGAGAATGAAGGGTCGAGGGGTTTTTTGTTCTTTGATGTTGATACTTGATACAATATTAAAATTCCCAAAATGGCCCCACTACCACCACTCAGTAAGGTTATTTTTGGGATTTTGAAACAACTTCAGACAGATCTTCTAGAAGATTTTGAAACAATCTGACGTTCCACCACTCTGGGATACAGCCGCAATGGCCGCACGCACCACTGAACTGAGATGCAACGGTCTCCTTGTAGTGGCCCAATGCCACTAAGCACCGCTATCGATAAATGACAAACTAGATTTATGGTGAAAGCATGTGTTTGTTTAATCATTTTTCCAAGAAACACAAGATGAATGTTATTACTTCATCTCAACGGATCCAACAATGAGCTGCTCCCTTGACAAAGGCTCCTACCATAGTGTAACATACAGAAAAAATAACTACTACATTCATCTTGCAGTAATATTAAACATCAAAAGCCAAGGCAAGCTTGCACCATATATGTCTTCAGTTTCTAGATCAAGCAAAAAATTTGAAACACAACAGATGTCAGATGAATGAATGCCAGACAGCTTTAGGAGGAAACTATAATTTACAGGTCGACATACACTAGTCAAGGAGAAGGTTGATCAATAATGCTTATTATTGCTTCATCGTGACCTGTGATCAGAAAGCTCTTTTAAATTATCCTGCTCCTCTTTGATGCATGGTTCATCCACTGCCATTGAGTCCACCCCCAACACCTGAAAACATGCAATTATAACACCACCAGAGTGATCTTATAAACGAGAAATTTAAGTTTATGCAGCCCAAAACATTCAACCTTGGAGCATGAAATCTCCTTGAAAGGCATGAGAAAATCTCTTCCACAATCTAGAGGTTTATCATAACTTTCCTGAAATTTAAAATATTTTCTTAATTTGTCAACCTAAAAGGAATTAGTTCATCTTAAAATTGTGAAACTAGACAAAAAAATCACTGTACAAACACATCATTTAGCAATTCAAAGAAGACAAGACAAGTAACATAACCTGAGCCCAATCACTAGGAAAATAAATAAATAAACAAACAAAAGGATACACCTCATTTTGAAAACATCGAGGATTTTGTTTTATAAAATATATCTTTTGATTTGTTAGAAATGACATGTGTCACAAAAATAATAAAGCTATACTTATAGAAACTTGCATCTTTATTAAGAATCCAAGATGTTGGACAAATCCTTTTCGTGGCTGTAAATTCTAAACTTCAGTGACAAATCATCCAGCAAAAAATAGAAATGAAATATAATTCTAATTAAATTCACTATATTTTACTCATTACTTGTACTGATGCTTTAGTCCATTTCATTTTAGATTATTATTGGAAACATTTTCTACTGTTACAAGGGCAAAGAAAACAGGTCGGACATACTGCATCTTTATCCTCAGCTTCAACACATTCACTTTTCACCCTTCTGCGAACAGGATTGCTGTAAAAACAGATCTGTTAAGAGCCTCAAAAGACAATGTCATGATGCACTGTAAAATCACAAAAACATACCTGTCATTGTCAGCCTCCCTGTCAGAATCAGGATCCCATCTTTCATCTCTATCATCTTGATCTTCATCTCTCTAATGAAAAGTGGCAAGTAATTCTTAGTTTCACTCAAAAACAATTCATTCAATGATGGTAAATGAGAAAATCAAATCTAACTATGAAAGTAAAAGTATAACGGATCATTTGAGAATGCTCTCGCATGTTAATGAACACAGGGATTTTTTTTAACTTCAGTTATATAATATAGAATGCTCTAGAAAGATTTCAATGTGAGTGGTGATAATTGAATTTCTAAAACATGTTTATAGGGTGGCCAAGTTTCTAACTGCAGTTTGCCAAGATGGATTTTTGCTGATAAGCTGCCTAACAAAAAAATCAGCAGATTTTTCCATTTCAAATGCAACCTTGAAAGTTTGGATATATTAGACAAAGTTAAATCTAGTAACTCTACTAGGAAGAAATAAATCTAAACAATGGAATGATTTTAAATTTTTCTCCTTCAAGAGCATCACTGAGAGAAATACATCTATTTCCTGAACATGGTAGCAGAGTTACCAAGATATGCTACTCAATCATAGTTTCATGCCATAGGATATTGAAATACTTCTCAACACATCTATGAGGGAAGTTGGCAACTACTTGAATAAATGATTTAGAGACGATATAACAAGAAGAGTTGAAAAAAAAAGTGTATTGTATTGGTCAGCAGATGCAAAACCAACCTCTAGAAGCTCTGCATCAGGTGGCCGTTCCTGGAATGGGACACTTGGTGCATGTTGAAGCCTAGATAAATTATCAAGAAGTTTTGCTCTTATTTCATCCAATAAATGTCGGGAGTTCTTGTTTTCCATGTTACTTGGAGCAACATGAAGAGTATAGTCAGGACCAAAATATTCGTAATACTCATGTTGAGGCATCTTATCATCTAGTTCAATCCCAAGAGCAACGCTAGTCTGATCAACAATCAATAGAAATTTGATAATCAGAGAACACTTTCTGCTTAAAAAATAGAGTATTTTCACTTGGCACAAATATCAGGTATACAGATTAAATCAACACTCACCAGTGAAGATACTGATTCCATATATACATTTTAATAGGACTGCTGAAAGCCAAAAGAAATAGGAAGGCAAGCCTCCATTTTTAATTATTTGCTATGTTAGATGTTTTCAGTAGCTTTTTTTTAATATTGCTATACAACTTCATGTTTGCTTTGAGTTTGCACACCGTAGGGCATTTTTCACACTATTGAAAAAGTGTAAGCGTTGAATTATTGTTATATCTTCATTGATATTTTAGTGGCTTAGTGCCTGTATTTATGTCCATTGCAGAGGAGATCACTCAAATTATTACTGAGCACTTAATTATCAGGCATCAATATTCACCCTTTGAAGGGAGACAAAGACAATAAATGATAAGATAGTCCAACTAGGAAAAGTACATGAGTGATCACACCGCACATTACCTCGTAACACCAACAACGTGCCACATTTCTTATTGTATAGCCACCTCCCCCGAGCAATAGAAGGGGAACATTAAAAGATCTCATATGTCTGACACACTCTGCATGACCTTTTATGGAAAGATTGAAACAACCTAATCTGTCCCCAGATAAAGAGTCGGCACCACATTGTAATACAACAGCACCAGGCCTAAAAATCTCCATAACCTTTCCCATTATTGGCTTAAACAAGGACTGATAGCTCTCATCATCAATTCCATCATCCAAGGGAACATTTAGTGAATAATATTTCCCTTTACCATATCCAATATCGCGAATATCACCTGTTCCAGGAAAGTAATCCCCAAACTTATGAAACGAAACAGTCATGACCCTGTCAGTGGTGTAAAAGGCCTCCTCTACACCATCACCATGGTGGATATCAATGTCCACATACAGAACACGCTGCACAATGATAAAGGGAAAGCAGATTACAATGACAGAGCACTTAAGACAAAATATTTAATATAAAACATTTAACGCTAATAGAATTGTAGAAGGCAATGTCTCTCAAAACCCGCATCTTAAAACAAGCTATAATGTGACCAGCCATATTAAGGAAATAATCAATGTCTGCCTCATTAAAGTAAAAGAAATATGCACATTAAATCCCCTTCAAAAATAGAAGGGAAGCTCGGTCAAGCATCACCCTCAAAGACAGGAAAAAAAAAAGATTCACATCAAATGTGGACAAAGAAGTAGGATAAGTTCTCTGAACTCAGATCTTGTTAAAAAAAAATAGTAAAATACTAACCAGATTGTTGAAATAAGCAATATGGAAAGAAAACATCCTAAACAATTGCCTAGTTAGTTTGAAATCATCTCTAGTTTCTGAGAACACCACAGCACAAGCCTGCAACACACTCTACTTTAAGAGTTGAAAATAGCTAGCAATTACAATTCATGAAAAGAAAAGGAGCTACTAGTTTATACATCAATTTCAACAACATTAGTTTTTTGGTCCATCTCTCTCCATCATTATTACATGTAATAAATGTTGTTGAGGAGAGAAATAGACACAAAAAATGTTGTACCAATAACATTTCTAAAAAATGAATTATTAATTAACGATAACCAAAAAGCATACTACATGGAACAAGTATTAATTACATGAATGCTGATAGGTCCCCAAAGATTTAAAGTAAAATATTAAGAGATAAAGGATAAAGAAAGAGAAAGAAATCAAAGAAATAACCAATGGTATTTCTCTGCCAAGGGAAGAGTTTATTACAGTTTATTACAAAATATCTATTTATGAGAGTAACATTATTTATATGTTTCCCTTGCTAACTACCACTATCTACTAGCTATTATAATCCATCTCGCATAACCATTGTTTTTCTAGCAAGCACTCACTTATTCAGTTATTCCTCTTTCTAATAAAATACAGTTTCAATTCAGGATCGTCCTCAAGGTTGAAGTGAGGAAACTGCTCATGGATCACCTGAACATCTTCCCATGTAGCTTCCTCTGAAGGACGGTGCAAGGAATCAGTAAAGAATAATAAAAGGACTACAGAATTTCAGGAAGAAAACTGTTTAAACTTACAGAATTTTGAGGGTCTGCACCTCCCCAATGCCCAAAGGCCCCAATCCTCCTGCAAAATGACAAGATATCCCTCCCTCTCAACACCTATTCTTACTTATAGGCAACATGCCTTAACTAAACCATCTCACATAACTAACTAACTCACTAATATAACTAACAGATAGGTAACTGACAAGCTATTGTAACTACTACTAACGGGGCTACCCAACAATACTCCCCCCTAAACTTTCACCTTGTCTCAAGGTGAACCATTTGTAGTTGCTGAAAAGAAGAGTTCTTGGCACTATCTGCTGCCTTTTTGAACACTGCACTGCTGCCGTGCCAATAGGTTTCCCCACTAATGTAGTGAAGTCATAAAACTCCTACCAGGGTCCCATTGGTTTAAGTATGATGATCAAGCCAAACCAATATGTGTAGTCTCAAAATAGCTTCAATTTCTCATGGGTCAAACACAAATGGACCCATTGCAAGTTGTAGCCATTTATAATTAGCATCATCCTCCACTACCTACAATTGGGTCAAAACCATTCAGAGTTGCAGATCTTGACCTCCCCTTACTTCCGTAGCTAGTCTGATCTTCCTTTGGGCTTGATAGAATCTCGAGAGAGAAAGGAAACTGTATTTCTCATTAATCAGAAAATGAATTTTTCACAAGTATTACAAGAATAGAGCACTCTACATATAGGGAGTCTATAATACACTAACTACAGTGGTTACTAACTAACTAGAGTTAGACAAAGACTAAACATAAAGAAAAGAGCTACAGTCACTTAAGGAGTAACACTACTCTAATAGGGCTATGCCCAATAGTTCTACCTCCTGCCCTGTCCCGATGCTTGTTGTGGTTCTGGAATTCATCCCCATTTCTAATTCCAGCCTAACATCAGCCATTGTCTGAGCACCCAGGTCTGGCAGTTCTGACATAGGAAGCTTAGCCAAGATGTTAATCCAGCCCTTGGTAATAACCCATCTGTCTCCATGGCAAAGCCCAAATGCAGTGGCCCTATTAGTGATCATAGTTGTTGTCAATACCAGTGTAGCGGAGCGGCCGACCCCAAAAATGGGATAGCGGGACGACCGCTATTCTAATATTTTTTTATATATGTTAAATAATTAATATATATATATATATATATATATATATATATATAAAAGTTCAAAA
Organism: Glycine max; assembly: GCF_000004515.6. NCBI lineage: Eukaryota > Viridiplantae > Streptophyta > Magnoliopsida > Fabales > Fabaceae > Glycine > Glycine max. The sequence continues at coordinate 21,223 of NC_038247.2, forward strand.
ACAGATAAATAACTCAAAACATAGTTATTTAAACAAAAGTTACAAGACATAAAATAGAAAAATTTATTGAAAATGATAAAATACCCTCCAAAACAAATTAAATAATTATGCTTAGAGGAACCGAGTTTGTAGCACTTGCACCAACGGTTACATATAAGTTTTTTCCTGCTAAATAATATATAAGAGAAAATAACGTACTTAAATATAAATTATTTTATTTTATTTTATGTTATTTAAAATATTTTTTATTTATTTTCATTTTTATTTTTAATGATTTTTTATTTATGATATCAAATTTTAATAATTTTTAAAAAAAAATAATTATATTTTTTATTTGAGATTAATAAAATTAAATAACATTAATTAATTTTCTTAATCAATATAAAATTAATTATTTGTAGGAGTAAAGAGAAATTACTAGTATTGCTACTAAAATAGATTAAATGAGAACAAAAAGAGGAGATAAAGGAAAAAGATCAAAAGGAGAAGAGGAGGCGGTGTTTGGAGACAGTGAGGATGACAGCGAAGTGGTCGGAGGGGAGCAATCCGAGCATGGTGGAAATGGTCTGCTTCATGGATTCTCTGGCGGCGGGGGACACACCTTTCGAGATGGCAGAGTTGTCAAGGGGCTAGATGCGGCGGAGGATGGCGGTGATCACGGTGAAGCCGCGGTCGAAGTTGCGCGTGGAGACAATGTAATCGGAGAGGCAGGAGGGGATGAAGCCGCCGCGGCAGCGCATGAAGGGGAGGAGGACGGAGGGTGGCGAAGGAGGAGGGAAAGGGGGAGGCTTCGAAGTAGCGGTGCGAAAAACAGCTCCAAAACCTGCGCCGCTCCAGCCGCGACATGAAACCGCTCCGCTACAGAGGTGCCCGTCGCGGATAGGGGCCACTCCACTCCGCCGCTATTGACTACATAGTTAGTGATGATGTGTTGTCAAACTCAAGAGTCTACATAGGACTTGTGGAAGCTCCGTAAACTTGACTCATAAACTCGTAAGAGTCTATTTCATATAAATAATAATAAAAAACCTAATAAATAATATAATAATTCAACATTTCAACACCATAATAAAGCAAAATAGTAAACCACAATGCAGTACATCAATCAGTCACAACAAAAACAGCCAAGTGAAGCCAAGAAGCCAAAAACAATCCCTACTCAAGATTGTAACAGTATTTATATTTATATACTTCCCTTACTAATTACCACTAACCACTAGCTATTATAACCCGTCCACATTACCACTGTTCTCTAGCACATACTCACTTATCCCTCTTTCTTCTAAAATACACTTTCAATTTTGGAACCTCACAGTTCCAAACGGATGTTATGGAATTTTGCAGATGTTGGTCATGTAAAGAGTAAATTCAATCTAAATTAAAATGAGAACAGCCATGCATCAATAAGATAGTGTGGGGAATTAATTAGGGAAACCTCATGTATTTTGAGAAGTTCCAAAATAGCCAGCACAATGTCATTAACATAGCAAAACCCAGAAGCCTCACACTTCTTTGCATGATGTAGACCACCAGCCCAATTTATTGCGACATCGCATGCTCCGTGGTTCAATTTTAGAGCACCACCAACAGAACCTCCTGCATATGTCTGGCAGAAGGAGTAAAGACCATCAAATACAGGGCAGTCTTCGCCAACATTAAACCTCTTCAGCTGTCTCAATTGATCTTGCTGCGTTTCAGGGGTGATGCCTCTCAAAAAGGCCACATAATCATCAGCATGGAACTTGCAAAGGTCCCTATCTTTAGCAGCCGTAGGCTTCAGGACCTGCATGTGTTGAAGCAATCCATAGTGGGCTAAAAGAGCATGTGTCATTCGAATCCTATGAGGTTTCATTGGGTGTCCCTGCCCATAATAATAGTTTCCAACCTCTGGATCATAGAAATATGAAACCTTTCTCTTCACACCATCTGACCCTGATGGAAGGGAGTTCCCTCCACTTTCCATTACTCAGTCTATAAATTACCACAAATAATGTTAATCAAGAATAATAATAATAATAACAATAATAATAGTGCAGACAAGCAAAAATTCAGTAATTATCAAGCACAATCATTGAGTATTTAACAATCTAAGATCATAAGGAAATGCAGAGATCATGCACTGATCCATAATAACCAAAGTGGCCAAGAAATTGTTCTCTTGATTGCCGAACACCAGAAGGAATAAATAAAAATTAACTAGCCTTTATAATTACAAATTGAGGCTTCTTCTAGAACCCTCAAACCTAAGTTCAAAACTGGGCAGACATAAAAAAAGCATGTCAGGTTGCCAAGGTTAAATGATAATTAAAATTGGAGCAATTCCCAAGTATGTACATCATCGTTGTATCTTACAACAAATTGAACTACCACAATATATACTCAACTACAAAATTCCAAAAGGAAGCTTAAGAGATCAGACCCCTCCCTATTGTGAGCAAAACACGGAGAAAAGATTTTTTTCAAAAAAAGAGCAGAGAATGAAGTTTTCAGTTTTCAGCCTCCGGATATCTAGGAGGAAGAAAGGAAAGAAGATCTGAAAAGGGCTAAATGACATTCAACCCGAAACTAAACTACAAAATGAAAACAAAGACAGAAGAGAAAACACCGAACGTTTCAAATATAATGACTTGGTAACCAGAGAAAAAGTAATTACTGGTCTCCAAAGTCTCAGAAGAAGAAGAAAAACCAAGAGAAATGTAGATCGGAGAAAAAACCAAGGCGGGGAGTGAGTTGACAGAGAAATCTCACTTTCGTTCTAGCAGCGCTAACGAGTGAGTGGATGAGTTCAGATTCAGATAGTTGAAGACTTGAGTTGAGGCAGCTCCAGCCTCCGCCTCCGCCTCTGAAATCTGATAGTGTCTGTCAGAGTGCAATAGACTATAGACGAGAGGATTTGAAGCAGAGTAAATTTAGAGTCTCCTATATTTATTACAGTTTTTTATTTATTTTGTTTTTGGTTTTTAAAATAATAAAATTGTTACTGATAAATTCAAAATTTTGTTTTTATCTCTAAACTATAAAGCGTTATTATCTTTACAACGAAAAAAACTCACTTTATTTAAGGCGTATTTAATTTTATATTTTGTTTTTTATTTATTATTTATAAAAATTAAAGATTTTATCAAATTACAAATTTTTAAAAATTGAAAGACTAAATGAATTTATTTTAATGAGACCAAAATTAAGGTTTACACAAAATAGGAATATAAAAGTTATATTTTAACCTAAAATATGTTTATCAAGATATTTTAATTAATTTTTAATTTTTTTTATTAGTTAAAAAGTTTATTTGGTTGTATGATAAATAATTTTTTAAAATTTTTTTAATAACTTATAACATTTTTTTTGAAACATTACTTTGAAATAATATTTTTAAAATATTAATTTTTAATTTTTTATATTTTTTTTACTTTTATATTTGATATATTTTTTTATTTTTCTTATTATCTTTTTAAAATAAAACATAATTTTATTATTTTGTGTCATTTTACTCTTTTTAATTATTTCAACAGTTAATTTTATTAAATATTTTTAATTTAATAAACTAATTTTTCAAGTTTCAACTTTTTGTTTCCAGCTCACTTTTTCACTAATTTTATAATACATAACCTTAATTTTTTAAAAGTTTTTGATCAATTTTGGTCCATCTAATTTTAAAATATCCTTTTTGCTTAACTTTAAAATTGGAATACATCACTTTTATCACTTTTATTCTTTTACATACAAATCAAAAGTGGTTTAGATAGCCTTTGAGATTAAAAATGGACATTACAAAATTAAAAAAGTAAGAAAAGAAATGAAAAAAATAGGAGTTAAATTAAACATTGAAAATTGTAGAGTAATAAAAAATATTTTTTACTCTTTTATTATGTATCTATATTTACACTTATATACAAGCATGCTTTGCACAAGATCGGTGTTTAAAATTTAAGTGTTTGTAGAAAAAGTGTTTTCTTGCAAGTGACTATATTATTTAAAGAATATATTTTCTTATAAATATTGTTGCTACAAAGATTAGGAAGGTCAAAAACTCAAAATGGTCCCGACGATTAGCTTGACAAATGGGTTTAAACATAGATCTTAATAAAGTGGATTTGAATTTTTGTTGGCCCAAAAAAATTGGACTTACTCGTGAGTCATGTTATTATTTTTATGATAAAATATATGTTTGCTCATTCAAAATATTGCAAAATTTTATATTTAATTTCTATAAAAATTAATATATTTTTAGTTTCTTTGTTTTTTTTATAAACTTAAAATTATCACTTCAAAGAAAAAATTCCTAAGAATCAAACCTAGGTACTAGTGCTTTATTAATAACTAACGGAAAGAGACATTTTGTGCCTAGATATTTTTTCATGTTTTTTTAAATAATAATAATAATAATAAAAGTTAGTGGGTGATTTATGAAAGTAGTTGTAGAGTTAAAATAGTAACTTATGAATATAGATATGGGGATAAAATAAGTATAAAAATGTGTACAACAAAAAAACTCAACTTTCTTTAAATAAGTTATAGATAAATTACATAATTGAATTAGATTCTCTTGCTAACCTTTCAAATTATATTTTATCATTATTTTAATTATTTGTTTTTTGTGACCAGTAAAATAATAAATGATCATTTTTTGTTTGGTGAATCACTTACTATGGCACAACTCTTGAAATTTGTTAAATATAAATTTTTATTAAATATTCAAAATTTGTTGAATGATTATAATTATAGTTTATATTATACACAAGTTTAACTTGTATTTTATATGTTATCTTTATGATTAATCGTTCTAATTGATAGATAATAAAATCATCGATATTGAATTTTAAAAGAGTCTATAATGATTAATCCATATACCATTCTCTTGATAAAGAAGTAAATGAGTCTTTATCTAATAATGCATCTCATGTCTTAGAATTGACTAATATAGAATAACTTAATCATAACTTACAGGCACATTTATAGAATAATCTTTAATAAAAAAAAAATTATCATTGAAAATGTTATAACTTATCTTATTTATTTTAGGCAAGCATGTGACAAGAAAGGGACGTGGCCATATAATAAATGCAAAATTTTAATTTATTAATTATTTTATGACTTTATTTTATATAACTAATATTTAAAAATATACATAAAAAATAAAAAATTACACGAGTTTCATGCAAGTTTACCAAAACTCGATAACATTGAACGACCGTGTGAATGAGTTTTCTAAATTTATCATGTCTTTCAAATCAAATGGTTCCTATCTTTTGTAGTTGTCTTATTTATATGTAAATATTTACATGAATGTAAATTGATTTTAGAGATTTATATTCAATATCTAACTACAAAATGTGAGTAAAAAATACATACTCCAAATTTGAGAGACTATCATTTTTTTATCCTTTTTAATGTCTCTACTTATATTCTCTCTCAATATTTTAATCCATCCAAAGATATGATAACTTCGAAATATGTTTTGTAAGAATCTTGTTCTTTGGCCTAGATATCACTTGAGAAATATGGACGAAAAACTTCGAGTAAGAGAAAATCTTAAATCCTTTTGTGAAGGGATACTTTCTGATCGATAATTGTCGAGATCAATTATTATTACAATGCATCATAAATATATATATTTTAAATATTTAAATTATGTCATCATTAAAAGTAATAATAAGTATTTTTAATAGATCCATAACTAATAAATATTTACAATATATAATTTGTATTTTAATTAAAAAAAATGTCAACCAAACATTTGTTTACAATCTATTTTTAATTGCTTACCCTAAACTTCAATTCAAAAATAATTTTTCAGTGTATATTAATTTATTAGTTGAGATGCATTAAAATAAAATCATTTTAGCATTAATTTAACTAAAAAATTGAAATATAATTCAATTGAAATATGGTGAGAGTATAATTTTGGTGAATGGAAGAATTAAATTCAATATTTGGATTAATAATATTTAATATATAAAAATATTATTCAAAAAAAATTACTCTTCAATAACTTGATATTTTATAATTAAAAATAATTAACCGTGTACTTTAAAGACATTGTTTGTAATATATCTATAAATATATGATACAAAAGTGTCCAAGATGTCAAAATAAAAAAAATTATAACAATTCGATACAAATAATTTAAATTCAAAAATTAAAGTTATACATAAATTAAAATACGAAAATAAAATATTTAATTAAATTTAATATTTTATTTTTCTGATTTTATCATTTATTTGTATGTTAAAATGATTTTTAATTTAAAATATAAATTGAATTAACTTTATTTTCATCCAAAAAAATTTATAACATATAAAAAAAAACCAATCTCTTTAAATCATTTTAATTATTTAAACACCACAGGATCCTTCACGTATACATATTATATGTTTTTTTAGAAATATTATATTAAAAAAAATAAAAAAGAACGTGCGGGTAAGGGAGAGAATCTGACACGTCAAATTCAATTCAACGTATACAATATTAAAAGTTTGGCACGTTTCCCTATTAAGAACGATACAACCGGTTGCCTTTAAAAAATCTGAACCGTTTCATTTTTAAATTATTAAATCGAATGGATAGCATTCATTACTTGATTTTTTCAAAACTTTCGCACAACTTTGGCACCTAGACATCGTCAGTACCAAAGCATGAGGAGTTCACTTAACCAATCATAAACTTTTAAATATACATTGTATTTTTGTTTATTTTATAGTAGTATAATTTAAAAACCATTTGAAATTGTATTTTTTTATTTTTTATGTTATTTTCATTCATTTGAAATCAAAGAATAAGAAAATGTTTGATAAACACTCAATTTGGTAGGAGACGTTAAGGAAGAGAGAAGAAAAAGAAAAAAAATGTAATAAAAAGAAGAAAAAAATTGAGAGATATTAATGCTGATCTTTAAAATAAATGAGTTGGTTTGTATTAGCCTTGATTGCAAAGTTTAAAAGTTTGTTATCCAACCTTTTGGATCAATGTACAGGTGTAAAATTGAATTCAAAACCGCGTTTTAGAATAAAGGTATGGTATGACGCAAGGGATTACGAATTCTGCTAGCATCCTGACGCAAGGAAGTACGTATTAGAATTTAGAAGTGCCCTCCACCATACAAACAAAATATCGAAAGCAAATTGAATTGATTATTGTTAGTACTGTGGTTCATCCTTTATAGTGATAATAATAGGTTATTAGTGAGAATGTTGAAATATAAGTATTTGGTGAGGCCGGCAAATAGAACATATTGGTGGGAGTGGGTATATATAGAGTAGTAGTATTTGTGAAGCAAGAAGAATAAAAATTGTTAGTGGTAGTGGGCGGGGGAATATGGATGGGGAACTACACATAATGTTATTTCCGTTCCCAGGTCAGGGGCACTTGATACCAATGAGTGATATGGCGAGAGCATTTAATGGAAGAGGGGTGAGGACAACCATAGTGACCACTCCACTCAACGTAGCCACTATTCGTGGAACAATAGGAAAAGAGACAGAGACAGATATAGAAATCCTGACGGTGAAATTCCCTAGTGCAGAGGCTGGTTTACCTGAGGGATGCGAAAATACAGAGTCAATCCCCTCCCCTGACTTGGTACTGACTTTCTTAAAGGCAATCAGGATGTTGGAAGCCCCCTTGGAACACCTACTCCTTCAACACCGTCCTCATTGCCTTATAGCCAGTGCTTTCTTCCCTTGGGCATCTCATTCCGCCACTAAACTCAAAATCCCCAGGCTTGTCTTTCATGGCACCGGTGTCTTCGCCTTATGTGCCTCTGAATGCGTCCGACTCTACCAGCCTCACAAGAATGTTTCTTCTGACACCGACCCCTTTATCATTCCTCATCTTCCGGGAGACATCCAGATGACAAGGCTGTTGTTGCCCGATTACGCTAAAACCGATGGAGATGGAGAAACTGGCCTCACAAGAGTCTTGCAGGAAATAAAGGAATCAGAGCTCGCAAGCTACGGGATGATTGTTAATAGCTTTTACGAACTGGAGCAGGTGTACGCAGATTATTATGACAAGCAGCTGCTACAGGTACAGGGAAGGAGGGCGTGGTACATAGGTCCTCTTTCCCTGTGCAACCAAGACAAAGGCAAGCGAGGAAAGCAAGCTTCCGTTGACCAAGGAGACATTTTGAAGTGGCTGGACTCCAAGAAAGCAAATTCGGTGGTGTACGTTTGTTTTGGAAGCATAGCCAACTTCAGTGAAACTCAGCTGAGAGAAATAGCGAGGGGGCTTGAGGATTCGGGGCAACAATTCATATGGGTTGTGAGGAGAAGCGACAAAGACGACAAGGGGTGGCTTCCAGAGGGGTTTGAGACAAGAACGACAAGTGAAGGGAGAGGAGTGATTATATGGGGTTGGGCACCCCAAGTGCTAATTCTGGACCATCAAGCTGTGGGAGCCTTTGTCACACACTGTGGATGGAATTCCACGCTCGAAGCAGTGTCGGCGGGGGTCCCCATGCTCACCTGGCCCGTCTCTGCAGAGCAATTCTACAATGAAAAGTTTGTGACCGATATACTTCAAATCGGGGTCCCTGTTGGTGTTAAAAAATGGAATAGAATTGTGGGGGACAACATAACCAGTAACGCGCTTCAGAAGGCACTCCATCGTATAATGATAGGGGAAGAAGCAGAGCCTATGAGAAACAGAGCACACAAACTGGCGCAAATGGCAACAACGGCGCTCCAACACAATGGATCATCTTACTGCCACTTCACTCATTTGATACAACACCTTCGCTCCATTGCAAGCCTTCAAAATTAACTCCCCATCCCTTTACCCTCGCAATCAACTTTGCCTAATAACTACTTCACATCTCAATGCAAATAAATTGAATTGAATTCGTGATATTCTTCAAAGTTTATTTTAAAATTATTTGTCATTTTTTTTTATTATAAAACAATTATTTCATTTTATTATGAATAAAATATTTAACACAAGAAATTACATGATCAAAATATGAGAGACTAACATACCATGGAGTCTTTGTTAATTCATGAGCAACTCTATTTGCTTGTATTTATTGTCAATTTTTTTTATCAACTATAAAATTACTTATTGATATTTTATTATTAAGTATTTATTATATTTTAATATAAATATATGATAAGATAAATACATATATGCAAAAGAGTAAAATATTTTAAAACTTTTTAATTTTTTGTGAAGTAATATTTTTTTTGTTAGCACTTATTGAAGTATCTATTTTTAAGAGTAAATCAAGATTAATTGACCGTTTTGCTTATATCTTAGCCTAAATCAGCATTGCCCCATTAAGTTAAAATGAAAAGTCAATTCATTATGGCCTGTCATATTCATACGCCCGTATTTGATCTTCTCAACTACCCTTATCCTTGTTAAAAACTTATTTTCGATGGTATCAATGGCATCCTTGAGAGTTGACACTTAACTGAACGATACTTCAATCAACTAATTCCTTGTCAACAAAATCGTCCATAGGTAATCCTTCATTGGTGTGTAGAGAAATATATATTAGTTCTTCATTCCTCCATGCATGCGCTTGGTGTGTAGAGAAAGGATTAATTTTTTATTCGATTCGTCCAGAGTAAAATTAAAACTTTATCTTATCTATTTTTTATTTTAATTTTCAAATACGAGGTAATGGAATAAATGATAAAAAAGAATAATTTAAGTTGAGAAAAGAATTAAATCTACGCAAGTATTTTGAAAATTAATTACATCAGCACGACACCAAACTCCATCCAGTCCAAACAAACTGCTTATTCATTAATCAGCGTACAAATAATGACAAGATACATGACAAACACGTGTAGGTAAATGCAAGTACGTAGTAATAACATATAGTACAATTGATCTGATGCATATATAAATGAATCCACGTAATGCAGTTTAATAGTATAGTACGTACGTGGGATGACATGGATGGATCATATGGATGAGAAGCTAGCTAGCGATGAAGATGATGAGGGTTGAGAGAGTTGTAAGTTAGCGGAGGAGCGGCGGCGGCGGGGTGGGTGTGCGGGTAGTATCCCTTACAAGGGACGTAATGGAGATTCTTTGGATTTGGGCAGGGCTTGATCTTGGAGAAAAATTCTGTGCATTGTCCGTGAGGCCTTTGATTTGGAAGACCCAGGATGCAATTGTTGCTCACGTCCAGCACTTTGTTTTTTATGAGGTTCCTGCATGCAGGGCCAACCTGAGTGAAATAGTTGTCGGATAAAGACAGGCTCCCATTGTTGCGGAGTCCTGGGAGCTGACAAAGCATCTCCGGAACTTCTCCGTAAAACTGGTTGTGCTCCAAGTTGAGGAACTGGATGCTTGCCAAGCAGGCAAAGGAGTGTGGGATGGGACCCGTTAAGGAGTTTTTGCTGACATCAAAGACGGTGGCCTTAACGAGGTAGCCAATTTGGAAGGGCAAGCAGCCCTGGAAGTGGTTGCCCAAGAAGAGGACTTCGGTGAGGGTTTTGGAAGCTTTGCCGATGCTTGGGGGGATTGGACCAGTGAGCTGGTTGTTGGCAAAAGTGAGGTACCTGGCAGGAGTGGAGCCAAAGTTATCGGGGAGATTGCCAGTGAATTCATTGTTGTTGATGAAAATCACATCGAGATCCAAGTCAAAGAGTTGGGGTGGAATTGGGCCGGAGAGACGGTTGAACCTGAGGTCGAGGAACACCAGCTGCTGGTCCTTGGGCTTGGGCTGGAGCACTTCCTTTGGGAACTCGCCCTCCAATTTGTTGTTACTGAGGTCTAACTCGAAGAAAAATTTGTACTTGGTGATGTCGGTTGGGATGGCACCGCTGAAGTTGTTGGAGTTGACGTGGAAGAATGTGAGCTCTGGTATCCTGTCCAAGAGGCCGGAGAGCATGAGAGCTGTACATTTTTTTCCAGAGAGGCCAGCTCCATTCAGATCTAGTCCCGCAACTGCTTGCTGTCCGTCTGGATATTTCGCACATCTCACCCCCCTGAACTTACAAGCGTCGCTACCCTTCCAGTTACTCGTATACCCATTTGGGTCATCCACTAAACGAGTGAATTTTTCAAGCGCTCTGCGAGCTCTCTCCAACCTTACTGGTGGTGGAGGTGGAGGCGGTGGGTGACACTTCGGGGGAGGTGGAGGTGGAGAGCCGTAAAAATAACCGCCTTGCACGTGGCCACTTGCTCTTATAGTTTCCCTTCCGCCCACCCCTTCCTCTGCCCCAATAAACATAAATGAATGAAGCAATAAAGACAATATTAATAAAGCGCACATGTACCTGGTTCCCATCTTTAACTTCTCTCCTTCTCTGGCTACACGGTGTTGAATAATGAGAGCAAATGTTTTAGTCCGGTACGTGCTTTATATCATACGATCGAGGAGAAAAGTCAATTAAGTTTCAAAAGCTTCTCTCAACCTTTGTACTGAAAGGCTCCTGTACGTGCCTTCTTTTAATTCAATGGGGAGCATTTTCTTCTTCTCCACACTCCATTCCTTTACTTTCTGGTAGGTCCTCGACTATTACCTGCTCTCAACTCCCAAATACCGATGGAAAATTAATGACAACTATACACAAGTAGATTGATGTATAGATATTTGCCCCATCCCGTGAATTAAATTAGGGCTGTTCTAGGTTGATAAAAAGTTAAAGATTAATTTCTCAAAAGGACCTGCATTTATGAATAGTAGACAGTGTAATTTATTTAAATTCTGATGAGATGAAGATAAATGTTACAATAGCAAAACCACTTAGTTGAATTCCCTTAAGACATGACGAATAGCAAAAGCTTCAGGAAGCTGAGATAATCTTCGAATATCCTAAACCATACAGATCAACTGGTGAGATGCCTCACAAGAATTAGAAACCAGATTGAGAACCTCCAGAGAGTCATGAACTCATCCAACAAAACTTATCTTGGAATTATGAATTCCATTTTTATTTTGAGACAAAATATTTTATAGGTAATTATTGTTTTATGTTTTATTCATTTTTTTAAAGTTTGAATATTCATTCAAAATTAAAATAATAAAAAATGTAATAAAATAATTAAAGAGAGTAACATAAAAACAATTAAAAATAAGATAAAGAAGTATATTAAAATAATGAAGATAACAAATGGAGAAAAAAATACAAATCTATATGTTATTAAATAATAAATAAAGTTGATTGCCTAACTTCTTAATTTAGTTAAATAAGATTATAAATTAGTGCAATAAGTTAAAGGCTATTTATTTAACAATGATTTAAAATGAATTGTAAATAGTCCCGTTAGTGAGGGACGGATCTGATGGCCCTGATCTAAAAGACAGGAATCATGTGATACAGCTCTTGTTGTAGGGTATATAGAGATAAATATAATATGAAAAGGAAATGGAAGAATAGGGTTTTGGAGTTGGGTAGGGTGAATTGCAATTTCAATTAATTAGAATTCAACGTTTGCAAATTGCATATTGTTCTTCTCTTCCTCTCTTCCTCTGACTCCATGTCGTCGATAACGGGCATCCAGGGGCAACCTCTTGAGGTTACGGGTAAGCAAATGAAATTGAAATTGAAATTGAAATTGAAATGAAGGGATGTATGATTTTGAATTTATGGATGGCAGTGGTTTCGTGCTCCAAGTTGAAGGACACAGAATGGATTTCAAGACAAGATCCGTACGTTTGTGTTGAGTATGGCAGCACAAAGTTCCGAACCAGAACCTGCACAGGTCGGTCAGCCCTTAGTTTTTGATTTTGATTTTGATTTTGATTTTGATTTTGATTGAGTCGTTGACCCACGACGACCTTGACCTTCCAGACGGCGGAAAAAACCCGGTATTCCAAGAGAAGTTCATCTTTCCCCTCATTGAAGGCCTTCGGGAGCTCAATGTCCTTGTTTGGAACAGCAATACTCTCACCTTCGACGATTTTATAGGAAGCGGAAAGTATGATACTATAGCCCTATGCCTCTTTCTTCCATCTATTATCCTCTCATTTCTCCTCTTCTTCGATCTTCAGGATTCAATTGCACAAGGTTCTCTCTCAAGGCTTCGATGACTCTGCTTGGCCACTTCAGACCAAAACTGGCAGGTACGGTACCCTAATACTTCCTATCCCTTCCCATTCAATTAGGTTTTGATTTTACCAAGTTATTCATTCTAGTAATCTTGGCAGATACGCTGGTGAAGTAAAAGTCATATTGCATTACGCAATTGCAAATCAAAGGGTAAGTAAACCAGCTACCTACATTTTCATTGTTTATTTAGATCATATAATTAGTGTGTCATATATATAATATAATTGGAATTGATTGCAGCATAAATTAGTGTCAGGCCATGCTCCATCAGCACCTCCGTATGTGGCAACAGCAACTCCTCCCGTCCCTTCTTCATATTCTACTTCATACCCGCCACCTCCTTCTGCTACTTCCTACCCACCACCACCATCACCTCCCTCTGCAACTCCTTACCATACAACTGGATCTTATTCTTACCCACCGCCGCCGCCACCTCCTACAGCTTACCCTCCCTATTCCTCACATTCATCTCCCTATCCACCATCATCATACCCCCCACAGCCCTCCTCGTATCCTCCTCCTCCTCCCCCATCATCATATCCCCCTGCTTCAGCTTATCCATATCCACCACCTGCAGGCTATCCTTCTGGTAATTATTATTATTATTGTTTTCTAATTACTGCTGCTTGCCTTTCTCTGTCCTCCTAACTAGATCCTTAATTTATTCAGGAATATACCCTCCACCACCTTACTGACTGAGATCTTCTACCTTCTCAACCAAGGAACCAACATCAACATGCCTTGTATGCCAAAAGGGCCTTCAGACTCCCTTTCAATGCTTGTTCAAACGCCCCGTGCTTTGACCTTTTGAGGTGTCTTGCTTGTAAAGTGTTTATTTTATACACATTCAGATCCAATTAAAGGGCACCATTTTTTTTTTCGCAATTGGATGTTCACTGACCATTTTCCGGTTTTCTTTTGTCTCCGTAAGGATGAAATATCTATGAATCGTTTATCAGGTTGCTCAAAAAGTAGAGTTGATCAGCGTTAATCAGATTACTCTATGTTGAATTCAACACACAATGAGCTTCATGAGCAACTAAAATCAATGCGTCCATTATATTCTTTTTTCTTTAAAGAAATAAGAGGATTGTATTCCATTAGGATCTCAAATGATTTTAAAAGATTTTCTTGATCTTCAATTAAGTTTTTTAAATGATAAAAATAAGTCTTATGATTATCAATTTAGATTATCATGATGAGTTTAATAAAATTTATTGATATTAAATTAAGATTTTTTTATCACTTTAAAAAGTCTTTTGATATTAAAAAATAATGGATTCTTTAGAATAAAATTTGATGAATTTCATATAATTTTTTTTAGTAAAAAATAAAAATATTATATTCATTAAATAATTTTACTCAAATCCTTAAGATTTTCATAGACTCTTTTTTTGTTGTCACACTTTTTTCTTTAGCGCTAAGAAATTACGCATAACATTAGAATTGTTCTTACAATTAGTATCATAACAGGGTTAAGAATATATGTTTTTCTTTATTGTTTGCATTTGACTCTGTTTTTCTTTTTCACAATGCGCGCAAGTTAGGTATATATGAAAGAAAACTTTGCGATGCTTTCATATCCGATTATTATAAATGCAGCTTTTGGTTGAAAAAAATGTATTATGATGATAAAGAAAAGAGACATTTTGTTAATGATCCTGTACGCATTGTATAATCTTTTGTATTTGGTCGTGCCTTGCGGTAGCCTGCGCTTGTTTTTTCAAATGATAGAAGGCTATACGAGAATATTATTTTTTCTTTCAAATTGTGCCTGCGGTAATGGCCTGTGCTTGTTTCTCTTAATTATTTTATGATTGATTCTTGTAAGTTTGAAGGATTTCTAAAAATCTTTGAATTTATTTTAAATCTTATAAATTCATAAATTCATAAAATTATTTTAAATCTTTTAAAATTTTAGGATATAAATTTTGTAACATTCAAATGAATCATAAAAATCTTTTAAAAAATTTAATATATCATAATATTTCTATATGATCTTTTAAATCTCAATCCAATACATTCCTACATTTTGTTGGACAGTAAAAAAAAATTTAAATGACAATCATTTTTGTGTTTTACTATTCAGTATCTATTAGTCAATATTTATTTTTCTTATTTCCACGTAAAAAAACTCATTATATAAATCATAGATTTAGATCTTATCTCATGATGATGCATATAGTAGGAGGGTCTTTTTTTTATGTAAGTTAGAAGAATAAAAATTATTAGATTTTATAATAAACGGTCAAGTTTAAAATATGTAAATATGTTTTTGCTTAATTAATTTTTTCATATATGAAAAATAGGTCATTTTCATATTAATATCTAATATATTTTTTTCAACTACTCACTAGAAAAAAATTTATGTTTCAATTTATTAGTTGTCGTTAGTCCTCTTCCATTAAATGATGACGTGACACATAAAATCCGATCTTGACATTTAATTAGACTTGATAACATGATATGACACACACTATCGTTTAATGGAATGAAGGAAACTAATGGTAGGTAGTAAATTGAAACATGAAAATTTTTCAAGTAATTATTTGACAAAAAATAAATTTTTAGATAACAATTTGAAAACAGATTATTTTTTAGATATGAAAAATATATTTAAACCATATATAATTGGTGTTTTGCGAATCAATGTATGCATATAACAAGTTATGTCTTCCCTCACTCTTTTCTCTCTATTCTCTCAATCCAAACTATATATACCACCATTTGATCTTGTTAGATTTTCTTTTAGCTTTCTTCATATATTAAATATATGCATCTTAACTCTTTAATTTCACCTTTAATACTATCTTATTAATCTAGTTTAGTTGGTTAAACATGATAAATTGATATGAGTTATTGTAAATTTCAAATAGTATTTTTTTAATTCCTACCAATAAAAAATATCTTATTAATTTAATGTATTTCTTATTTTGAATGAGGAATTATCTTAAAAAAATAAATAAGATAAATTTTTTAAAGTCAATATAAAAGTAAATTATATATGTTCATCAAGTTATTTTAATTAATTTTTAATTTTTTTATAAGTTTATAAATTTATTCGATCAAATAAAAGTGTTTGAGAAATGATTTTTTCTTATTAACTTATAAGATTTGCTTTTAAACATAACTTAAATTTAAATTTATGTTTATCATTTTTATTTTTAATAAAATAATAAAATTTATCATTTATCTGAAATTAAATTATTTATTTTGATAAAACTCCTTTTTATCATTTGTTAACCAAAAAATTATTTTTCAGCTTAAATATGTTTTTCATATCTGAAAATAAATTATTTTTAGATTGGCTAATAATTTTATGTTTCAATTTATTGCTGTTAGTTTCCTTCGAGCAAGTGGTACCATGACTAACAGAATGTCATATCATGAATGACACATTATTGAAAGTAATGACATGATAATGATATGTTAATGATAAAGAGACTAACTATAGGTAATAAATTGAAATAATTTTTTTAGGTACTTATTTGAAAAAAAAAAGATAGAAATCTAAAAATGATCTATTTTTTAATTATAAAAAACTTAATTAAATTTCTTTTAAAAAAACCAAGCGTTATTAAATCTTATTGATTAGATGTTTTCTTGATCAACTTAAATTCATTTTATGTGTTATTTGAAATTCTTTTATTTTGCTCGAGAAAAATCCCCTATAAATTCCTATCAATTTTTTTTTAAAAAATATTTAATATTCAAATAATTCATTTTGATCTATGGTATTTTAAATTCACTCAAGAATTGAATTCCTCTCTCAAAGTTTACTTAAAAAATAAATTATTTTTCCTTCCTGTTTTGAACCAAAATATTACCTAGGGAAAGGACATTTTAATGATTGAGATCTACCAGCAATGAGAATCCCGGATAAGTGAGTGACTATTCTGGAGCGTTATTGTTATAGTTGCTCCTTTATGCTATAATATATAAAGACTCGTGCTCTAAGGTGAGGCTTGTTGATGATAGGTAATTAATACTTAATAGTAGTAATGCATTGACTTGTTGAAAATCCTCTGCAGCAGTACTATACTAGCTAGAACGTTACATTCATTCATCCTAAGATTAAGAATGAGCGTAAGAAGTTGCCAGCTGAAGATACAAGGAAGCTCAAACATACTCTATTTGGTCACATCCCTTTGACTGTCACCTCACACTCACTCCGATCAAAAGAATTTTATTAACAAAGGAATTATTACTATTAGAAACCACACACATTGTTATTATTTAAACAATTCCAAACATCCTTCTTAAAAAATAATAATTCCAAACATCCATCCATATAGTGTATTTAAAAGTACGCAAGAATAATTGCTATTTGACATTTGTTATACCTTCACTGCATATTACATAGTACTTTATATATCATCCAATATCCATACTGCTTTATTTCTGAAATGATTTGTAGGAGCGTTTATGCACTTTGCTAAGCATTTATGATACCTTGCTCCAAATGGACACGGGACACCACTTTATATTTATTTTTCCAACTTATTCGTATTTAAGAAAACTACATTGAAACTCAACCTTATGCTCGTAATTAAGACCCATTTCCAAGCATAAACCACTGCTGCATGTCGTGTCGGCATTTGGACTGCTAGCTGTTGACTGAAAGTGAAAGTGATAAGAAGAATGCTATTCGTTTGCATTCATAAACGAAACAATTAACGAGGAACAAGTGTCACAAGCCTGCATATTAAACAAAATGCAATTAGTTACCTTATTATTTGATGAGAATGCATCTTATGGGTGATCCCTCAGCACCAGCCAACCTAAGAGGTAAGCAATGGACCGTATATATTCCTGCTGCCACATCATCAAGCTTCAGGCCTTCCACGAGAATGATTTCCTAAAGCATTTTCACTTGTTAGTATATATATGCTAACAAACAGTGAAACATAACACGTATCATTTCTCAATCATAATAAAAAAGTTCCTTACCCTGCCTTTCAGAAAAACAAGGTGAGCTGGAATCAAGTGGTCGTAAGCAGCAACAGATAGATAATCTATTCCTACATTGCAACAAAGTTGGTAAAGAAAAAGAAAACAAATATTTGAACTTAAAGTGAGAGAGGTCAAGATTCACAGTACTCGATCATTTGCCATAAAATCAGTACCCACAACCACAAACAACAAATGAAATGGTAAACAAATTATCCACTAGGATTTGGGATGACTCTTTTATAGCTGCTCTGTCAGCAATCTAATGCCAATATCAAACTCCCATTTATTTATATTGAAACAATGTACCGGAGGCAGACAACATAAAGTCTATATTGCTAGTTGATCACATTGATTATAAACAATTATGCAGTGTTAGTAATTAGGAAAAGCAAAAATCATGGTAATTCAACTCCGTAACCTAAATTCTGTGATATTGGGACAAAGCAACCCAAATCCCGAAGTCTTACCCACAAGCTTAATGTCAGTGTTCTCCACTAGCCAATTTGCTCCATCTTCTGTGAATCCCACATAGCTTGTGTCAAATTCCTTCTGATACATAAGCCGCCTAATAATTTTTTAGTTAGTTCCAGTGTTCCACATTTCACTTCTATCAAACTATTGTATGTTAAATCAAAATAAGATTACATATGCCTTTGTCTTGCACATTAATAGATTAAAGTGATATCTTCGAGCCATGAATTAACTAGTTTTGAAAATGTTAAATTTGTAACCAGTCCATAATCAAAATTTAAACAGTATGATGTCAGGCTAGAAACATAGCTAATTCAATTCAGATCGGATTCAATAGGAGGTCGCATCTAATTTTTAGAATATTTGACAAAAATACTCCCTTAACAACACCAATAATAATGTAAGAAATAAAGACAGTTTTTAAAAAGAAAAAGGAAAAAAAATGAAGAATTAGAGAGAAAATCGAGTCTGTAACAGAAAATTGAACATTATTACCTGTAAGTATTTAATGTTCGGAAGAGCACACGACGTACGCCCCTCGGAATATTCAATGACTTCATAACACCAGCTGGAAAATAAAATAGCATTTTCATTAAGAAAAGTTGCCTTCCAATTTTGTATTAAGAAGCTATAATTGGTTTTATATGCAGAAAGTAATAGTTGAAGAACGTAGGCCAGAAAATTAGATTGCACTCCACTTCACGTTCACGGTGATAGAATGCAAAAACTTGAGTTAGTATAGTAACTAGAAAACTACACAATATTAATGTCATTCGACAAATTCCTGCAAAGTTGCTTATACTGATATAAAGTGGAAGAAATTCAAGTGTGTTACATACCACTGATGTTTGTATCTCTTGGAACATCAACTAATAGTGCAGGGCCTAAAACAGTAGCAGAAATGAATTAATTAAACATGCATGAGCAATGCATAGATCTGACATATTTAATTTAAATGATCGAAGGGGTGAGGTACCATTAAGGAGTAGTAAATCGAGAGAGTCGACATCAAAGCCAGAATGGAAATAGTGATCGAAAACATGTCCGGGAGCATCGACATGGGTGCCGCTGTGAGCGGGGAGCTTGAATTGGGAGAAGTTAGCCAGAGAACCATTGGCCATGCTTCTTGTAAGCCACAAAAACTGCCCAAGGCTATCCTTGGATTCCCAGGCAGGCATATCAGGATGGTACCTGTGACTAATATCAATGATGATTCTTCCATTCTCGTTCTCCACCACACATACACAACCTCCTATGCCCACGCACAAGCCCAACACACAACCACTCATTATCAGGGCATGCCACCAGTAGCAATTCATCTTCATGCTTTGGTTTCGTTAGTAAAGAGGCACGTTTTCACTTTCCACTTAGCTCATTCATACATATTACAAGACAAATTACTTATTTTCTTTTTATCTTAATCCTGCCATTCATTGGAGGAAAAGAATCCTCACTACTCCCAAATTCAACAATTGGATTAAAAATTATTTTCACAAAAAATTCAACCTTATCTTTAATATATTAATATTTGTCCTTTTGTTTCTTCATTAAATCACCTAGCTAGTCAACAAAGGAGGCCTCGTACGTCACAGTCTGCTACCTAAACCCATTTGTTTTATAATAATAATAATATATAAAAAGAAGGGATCAATTACATAAGTTACACTTGGATCGATTCAGAACTCTAATAACTAGTGAGAGCAATTTATTTAAAAATAATAATTCATTATACCTATGAAGATAAATATATAAATTTTAAGATTATAAAATAAACGAGAGAACTTTTTTAATAGTCAATGGTTTCAAATATTTGAAAATAGAGAAGTAAAATATAAAAATTTAACATATTTATGGAATGCATTTGTACATACTCACTTGAATATGAGTCCGGCCTGGTTGAACTAACTTATACTAATTAATCATATTTTGTAAAATGATTTTATCTCAAAATTTATAATTATAATTAGACTAAAAGTACATGCTGATCACATGTCTAGAAAAATTGATTTACAACTTATTTAGATATAACATACATATGTGTAAGTGTTTGGGAGAACTTATAAAAATAACATATGATAGTCAAACTATATTTTATAAGCTACTATAATAGCTTATCCAATACATTCAATATGTCTATAAACTATTTTTAGTTTATTCCAAAAAGTTGTTTAAAATAGCTTATGAAAACAACTTATAACTAATATTATAACAAACAGTTTAATCTCATGCTTCTTGTTTAATTATTAAAACAATTTATACAAAAGTATTTACATAATAATTACTTATTCAATAAAATCTTAATTAAATTATTTATCCAAATGAAACTTATATGTACACAATTTTATATTAATTCAAAATTATTGAGTATATCATTGGAATCTCTAAACTAACATAACATATATATTTTAAAATATGTCAAATATTTAGTATCCCATTTATCTCTTATAATAAAAATTCACCTAATTCATCCATTAACATATTTTATGATATCCAATTCGTCCATAAAATTATGTTTAAAAGTTAAATACTTTTTATCACTACTTCAAAAATTATTTCTCCCATTTATCCATAATTTATATTAAAAATTAATTTTATTTTGTTTAATTTAATTTAAAGAAATTGTACTTATTTATCAATATTTGAAGATAATATTTAAAAATAAATAATTATTTTTTAAATTTCAAACTATTTTGATTCATAAAGTATTAAATTGTTGGTTATTGACTTTCAAAACAAAATAGGATAGATTGTTATTCATCCACTTAATTATATCATCCATCAAATCCGATTTAAATGTTTATTTAAAAATAATTTGATTGTATCAAATTATTATGCTGGTTCTATAAGAATAATTTAGTAGCCCAAACCTTAAGATGGACTTTTGTTTCTTTTGCTAGTTTCCAGTCTTTTGATGATAGGATGCTTGGAATTGCTGATCAGATTGCTTAAAAAAAATAACTTTGATTATAGTATGCCTTGTTACGTTAAATACATGAGCATTCACAATTTCTGAAACAAAAAAGAGAGCTCCATATATTCAAAGCTTCCTATAAAAGCCTCGAGAGAATACGAGTAACACAAAACGAAGAGAAGAAAATGAATACTACAACGAGAACATATTCATATTATTTGCTAAAATTTATTGATGAGGGGATTACAGATGAAATCGAGGTTGCCAGTAATGCATCGATAATAATGGAATACAATAAATTTTTGACGGTGTTTTCCAAGTTCACTCATCTTTAGGAGCAGCTTTGCTTCCTCCTGCATGCTCTTCTTCATCACATTTAACTCTAACACTAGTCAGCTCTTCCATCATAATTGCATTAGCTAGTATTCTCAGGTATAGTATCATCAGATTCAGTACTGATTTGCCCGCTAAGTTCACTCATATCCCCAACTTTATTATTTTTGTGAGTGTGAGCGCATATCCTCTCAGTTTCAAATGATTTATATTGTGGACATCACAATATCAGTTGGCTTCAAGATTTGGGGAAGCCAGAGCCAGAGGAAATTGAAATGATCCTGTGCCAAGTCAAGGATCATTTCTGCGACCTAATGATGGAGCAGCATTGCAATTATTTAATTCTAAGCATTCTTGAAGCTCGCCGTCTGGACTCTGCTGGAGTATCTCTAGACCCCAGAGCAGAAATCTGCAGCTTTTTTCGCTGTGAAGCGGATCACCCTCAGATTGAGTAAAAAGCATTAATGGTGCTTATGTCATTCAGCACTGCTTCAAACTTTTCTCCCCTGCTCTCACAAGAGTGCTTCCCTATCTTAATTAATTATATGCATGTTACAAATGCTACCCAAATTTCATACTAACTTTACATGCAATCATTTTCCCTCTATTGTGTATCTACGTTTTAAGAAACTATGCCGTATATATGTTTCAGAATAACATCCACAGGAATACTCACTTTACTACTTAAAGGGACTTTGCTCTAACTTGTTTAATTTCCACACCCCGTAGAACTTCAATGAATCTTGTATTTTCCAGAAGCAAGATCTCACTTCCTTCCCTTGTCATTCTAATCACTCTTCATTTGTAATGGTAAGGGAAGAGAAACTAAAATATATTAATGTCAAAAAGGTCACCTTGTTTCACATAAATAATATAATATACTCGTGTCCCATATCATGAGTATGTATAAATTCTTACTTGAAAACCTTCCTTTCAGTTTATTATAGATGAAGTATCAAAGAACTGCGTTGAAATTGTATTAGACAGAAATGGATGTTCTGTTCTTCAAAAAGGTCTTGATCATGCAAAAGGAGATAATTTAAGGTGGTTGATTGAAGAGATAATCCCATATGCTTTAGTCCTCACAGAACATCGTTTTGGGTTTGCCTTCATTTCTTAAAATTCACTTTTTTCTTTTAAATTGAAATTCATATATAACATGCTACTTAACATCCTTTTTTCTAACACATTCTCCGCTATTGGTTAAAATTTATTAAAAACTACAAAATCAGAAAAAACATTTGTTAAAAAAGAAGAGATTCATTGTGATTCTCAATAAGTTTCAACCAGAGGATGTTTTCAAAAGATTACATTAAAGAGTATGTGGTAACATTTCTCATATTCCGTTCATTTTAAACTGAACTATTTGTTATTCTTTCTACAGAAATTATGTTGTGCAGCGTATTGTTAAAATGATACTTCATATAAATGCAGCGATAATATCACAACTTCTTGGTAGATATGCTCAACTATCCATGAACAAATATGCTAGCAATGTGGTGGAACACCTCTTAGAATTCTCGGAAGAGAAAGATGCTGCTATTATTATCCAAGAGATCATGTACAATCATAACTTTTTGGGGATTCTTTAAGATCCTTATGGGAATTATGTTGTTAAAAGAGCGCTGCAAAATTGCAAGATTACACACAAACTTAACTCCCCTTCCCAAACACATGACAATTGTCCTTCGTAATTGCAGTAACAAAGAAGGCATGTATGATTATTTGTAAGAATGCCTAAAGAATCAAAAAGAAGACATGTATGATTTCCATCAACATAGAGAACCAAATTTATCTACACAATTTTTTGCTAGGAAATCAGTGCAGTAATTTGCTTGCCTTAGGATATACTGTAGTATACTGTATGAATATTTTCCATTCTCGTCTCAGCAAAATTTTAAAAATGACTACAATAGTTTCTAAGATTAAAATTCCTTATATCATATGTTGCCAAGGCTAAAAAGTGTTTCACACCGTGATAATCCATTGTTTTGTTGCAAGAGAAACAAGGACGAAGAAAAAGGAAAAAATAGAAATTAAGACTTATACCTAGTTTTAACACTTTAGAACTAGATTATGCAGTTTTTGTCCCTCAAATTTTGATTGTGGAATTTTGATTTCTAATTTTTTTCAATAGCACAATTTTGCTCCCCTGTTAATTTATCATCAATTTTTTAATAGATGTTACTAAAATGATATGCTAGTAATGACATGATTCTAACAAGCTTACATGATAATAAGACATGTTGTAATATTCAAGACTAAAATTGCATAATCATAATACTTTAAAGATTAAAATTGAAAAAAAATTATACTGTTAATAAATTTATTGACTTTTATGATAATTATTTAAAAAACTATATTAATAATAAATTATAATTAGACCATAATATAAAAGTATTTTATAGTGCATGGTCATTAAACTCATTTATAACAACTACATTCATCATTTCTAATTTTACTTTGGACTGTTTGTTTAATTCTTTTTTACTTAATCTTTTAAACAATTACAAGTCTTACTTTGGTGCACATAGCACATTGATGCAGGTGCACATAGCACATTGATGCATGAAGTGTTTGGTTCAGTAGTTGGCGTGATACAAACTTCTTTGGTGCTAAAGGTTCAATGTGATGGTGGGTCTTCGTGGCTCATGATCATAGGCCTTTGTTGTGCTCATGGTATGGCACTGTGGTTTGCAACGAAACATAATAACCTTGGTGAGGCTTATTAGTGTTGTGGTTTTGGCCTTTTGCGTTTGTAGAGAAGATGGTGGAGGTTTTTGCGGTAAGAGTAAAGCGTAGTTGGAGTCTCACAATGGTGGCTACTTGCATGGTTGAGGACAAGGTTCTGTGATGTTAGCTTGATGATTCGGTGGTGTGAGATATTAATTAAAGGTGAAGTTGCAGAGGTTTACAGAGGATCAAAAACAAAGAATACCATTAATGGAGTTGGATCTAAAGGTAAAGTTGTAGAGGTTCATCAAGTATTATTATTTGTGTGTGTTTTTTTGTATTTACAAAATTGGTTTTAATACATTCATTTTAAAAAAAAAATTATTTATTTAATCGTGGATGGAAATATCAAATATGTCATCATGTTCCTAATATTTAACCGCGCATCTTACGAGTTTATAAGTAGTTATATATTTATATTAGATATTAGATGTCGATGAATTACCCGGGCAAAAGTAAACAGTATCCAACTCGATGAATGAAAAGAATGAGGCAATTTACATAACTATTGTATTTACATCTTTGAATGTAGAAGTGATTTCAGTTGAAGTTTAAGTGAGAGCACTGAAAATCAAATGAAACCGTATCTGCAGATTGAAATACAATATTATGTAAAATAGCAGTATTCTAATGAATAAAAAAATGAATTATGAATAGAAGAAATACTCGAATGCAACGATCGATAAACTAATAGTAATGTCATACAAAATAACTGCCCTCGAATACAAAACCTCCCCTCAAATCTCCCAAGAATGCAAGCAATTTATATAGTTCAAATACAGTAATAAACTCCCACGATCACATCCACAAAATAATATATAAAGGTAAGGTATAGGGTAAATAGCAAAATAACATGAATTGGCAGAAAAATCTGCGAGTCCGAAGACAGAGATCGATGTCTAGAACAACATGGACAGCAAAGCACATCCGAATACTAAGCTCCCAATCATCTTCTGAAAGGACCACAAGTTTTGAGCCCCACTCTGCAATGCCACAAATTAAGTTCGTTAATTTAGCAGCTTACTTTTAAAATATTAATTCATGAAATGACAATCTGGCAAAAGCTGTGCAAATAATGTTTAATTCCTTCTTGTACAAGTGAAAACGCACGTGGAAAAGAGTAAGCAACACATCCTACATTCAATTTGCATGCTCAAGCGACCTTTAATGACATTTAGGTATATATATTGCTTTTGCTTGAGGCATGCATCATCATATCGATCATATTTAGGTAATTTACCACTCAATCACAGACACGCTTAACATCAAACAACACAACACATTCAGATCCACATTTAACTATACCATATCATGACTAGGAATATAAGATTCGGTTTGAACATTTAATGGTCTTAAACTCTTAATTTTTATAGTTAAATTTAATACAAAAACGACAAAATGATGGTTGATATTACTCTGCATTATCTTAGCTACAATATCCTGTCATTTCATTTTTAAATAAAAACAAAAGTGATGTAAAATTCAAAATTGTGCCTCCTAGCTGTGAAGCTTTAAAAGTCGAAAGTGTTTTTGGTTTGAAGTTAATTAAGAAGATTATGGATGTTAAAAATTAAAGTCGATAGTATATACTAGAAATCTAAGATGAGGTCATAGTTAGAGTTGGTCTTAATTTTAAAATAGTAGATGATAAAGAAAGTAAGTATGCAGTAGCAGTGAGAGGAGAGAAGTTACGTCATCGCCGGAGGGAGAGATGGTGGAGAGGCTGGGACCGGGAGCAAGGGAAGGAGAGAGTGCAGGAGCAAACACCTTGGAAGGAGACGGAGCTGGAGAAGAGACAGGTGGAGAAGAAAGAGGTGTAACTGTTGGGGTCAATGAGGGTGGTGGAACTGCGGGGGGAGGAGTGGCGGGGGGAGGAGTGGCAGGAGGTGGTGAAAAAGGAGGGGGAGAGGAAGGGGGAGGGGAAGAAGGAGGAGGAGAGGCGGGGGGTGGAGAAGAAGGAGGAGGAGAGGCGGGGGGTGGAGAAGAAGGAGGAGGGGAGGAGGGTGGAGGAGAGGAAGGAGGAGGAGAGCTGAGTGGGGATGGAGGGGGAGTGGAAGCTGGTGGTGGAGACTGAGAGGGTGGAGGTGAAGAGGGAACAGGTGGCGGAGAAGACTGGACGGGAGGTGGAGATGCTTGGGGTGTGGGAGGCGCAGGAGAGGTGGATGGGCCTTGGGCTTGGGCTCCAACGCCGGCAACTAGAGTGAAGATCAAACCAAGCAAGAAAACCAAATGAGTCTCCATCTTATCTTTATTTATTATTATTCTATTCTGATCTGCAGCTTAACCAAGATGATCCAAGAAGAGAATATAGGATGATGAGTTGTTGTGTTTAAGAGCGAAGCATGCGACGACAGCTTATATAGCCACTCACACTCTCATAACATAACTTTGTGTCTCGCTACCAAACACATCTCAAGCTACCTGGCTTCGGACCCATCCATCATTTGTCTCTCAACACCTGTCCTAATGGAACTCACTCTTGTTGCCTTTTAACCTTCTTCTTTTTTTAATTATAATCTATAGTCCCTGTTCAATCTATGTATGCTATGTACTTTGCTTAGGGCAAGTTCAATAAACTATTATTGCATAAATTGTTAAACTACATTTATTTCAAACTGACCAAATTGCACGGTATTTTAGTATGAATTTCAAACCATTATATTGTCAAATGATCGAACTGATCCTTCTTCTAGGTTGCAATAATCATCTAATATTTCGCATTTAATTTCTCCACGGATAATAGCCGGCCAAAGTTATCCGCTAAAGACACAACAGCTAGCCAAGAAAAAGGTAATTTGTAATTTCAACTTCCTTTTTTCTTCTTCTGAAACGATGAGTACCCAGACCCACCACCAATTATGATGGCACGGCTCTAACCACCAAAATCATAGTGCCATCCTGCTAACTGTTTATTTAGCTAAGCATGCCAATATTAATTGACATGTTCAACAAACCAACCCATTCCACCTATTACTTGGTTGCGTTTTGTGGGTTAACTTGGATTTCAAATCAAACAATAACATTATTCACACATTTTTTTCGGTCAGCAACATTATTCACCCATATTTCTCTTAAACAAACTTTTTATCATTTTATTACATACAATTTTACATTCTTTTTACTTGTTATTTTATAACTTTACTGCCTGAAAGATACTAGGTAATGTGCTTGCAATGCATGGTGCTTACGTGCGCCAAAAATTCTTATTGTGGTTATTATTCAGTCAACTTATTTGAATGAATTCTTTCAAAACTTTTTGTCATTGATAAAATGACACATCATTTTCTGTTGTCTCTTTGAGTTTTGAAATAGTATTTCAAAAAGAGAAAGTCTCACGTTATCAGTAATAGTTTTGGGTCAAATGTTTATATATTAACGTGCAATATGAGTTTTTAAATTAGTAAAGGGTAAAAGTCTCGCACATGAGCTTGGGTCTCATGGAATTTTCAGCTATCAGTTTTTATTTAATTTTAAACAGACATAAGGTGTCCAGCGCTGGCAAGTGTTATATATACAACCCTTTTAGACCATATTTTACACACCAAGAATTATCTCACCTCTTTTCTTTCTTTTTCCTCTCCTTGATTTTTAGATTTGAATTTTCGTCCTTATTAGCTTTTGTAATCTGATCACAACTGAGTTGTTGAGAAACTTGTATGAAATATTGCAGATAAATCCTTTAGGGTAATACCTATACACGCCTTAAGAAGATACATGATGTTTAGCATTGTTTTCAACAATTTTTTTTTCAATTTAGGTGTATGCGTAAGAAAAATACATTTTCACATATAAAAATTTAATTTTGGACCGAAAACATAGGTCAAATTTTAAAAGCCTTCTTACACGCGCACAACTTGTATGCAGTCCACCAAAAATCTTGATAAATGATTAGTTGATCATGATTTATTAAATATGTTATAAATGTTGCCTTGTTAATTGTCTTATACTTATCCAATTAATTATCCATTGTAATTATATATTTATATGTTATAATAAACCAATGTAACATTGTTGCAATATATCTTAATCATTAAATTCATAATATTTATATCAATAGATTAAATTTTTATTAAACAAAAAATACACTAATGAATAAATTAAACGGTTAACTTTATTTTACTGTTAATATATGAAATTTGACAGCTATTTGTGGTAAATAGTAACTTAAAATAAAATAGAAATGCTAAAGAATACTAAAAAGAGTTAGTGTTAATAATTTACACAAGATTCGAGTTACTGTTATATTAACAAATTATTTGTCTAAAAAAATTACATATATTGAAAATATTCCTTCGTGTGTATCCGCCTGTGGGTTCCCAGGAAATAATTACTAATTGGTCTTTAGCAGTTTAGCTAGCTGATTCGTCCCAATTTCTTATGAATATATGGCGTCGTGACTGGTCAAATACTCAATTCCACGGAATCATTTTCCACAGAACCAAAAACGTAAAATGTATTGTCTGTTGTGTTTTAATGACAAGACCAGAATGAGTTATACAAAAGGATATTGAACACGTGTCTTTATTAAAATTGATAAGATCCTATTTAAAGTCTGTATTTGTATATTTTATGTTTATATCGCGCAAAGCTCACACGAGAAGATTAATTTGTTCTTATAAAATATATGTTTGGTTTTTAATTAAATTTGAATCTTATGTGTTGTTTTTTTAATTCAAAATTTAAAATTTTGTCTTCACCGCTCCAAACACGTACACTGGTAGTGTCTTTAACTTTTGACTAACCTATAAAAATGGATTTGTGCACAATTTGTATCGAGCTTCTATTCACTAAACACCATCACATTAATTGAGAAAAATAATTCTCCGTATTCAGTTTGAAATTGGTTAACATTTTGAGATTAAAATAATTCATTGCCATTGTAGAGCAAATTAAGGTAGCAATGACACTCGACCGAATCATCTTCCGCTGTATAAAAGAATACCATTATTAAGGAAACTTGATTATACGTACATAGAAGTATTTGGTTTTTCTTCGTTTGTGTTTGAAGAATTAATTATATATGCCCGATGGAAACTTGTAAAATTAATCTTGAAAACACATTTTTCGAGGTAGAAAATAATAGTAACGCATATATCACGTATGCATGTATATGTATGAGAATGTGTTTTTTTTCTTCTCGGAATCGAAGCTTGGAAATAAACTAAGAAGGTGATAATTAAGAGTGGGTCATACGCCTTGATTTTGTGCTGGACCTCTAGGCTAGGCATATGTAATTTGTACGCCACGTTGAAGGACTGGTTGGTGAGGTGGATCTGGACGACCTCACCACATAGTACATACTCATCTTGCCTTGGGTCCTACTGATCGAGCTTTTGAGTAATTGCCTATAATTAGTGATAGTATTAATTTGCTAAAATAAATCATATTTATAGAATCATCAGTTGTGTGAAAATATTGATAAACTGACAACCATAATCACAGTCCCATAGCCCCAAATAATGGTGGGGACCTGAGCCTCAGCTGGCAATAAACATGGTTATTTGGATTCACATGTCTTGTTTGCTTTTGATTGAATAGGAATAGAGTTAATTAACGAGGAAAAGTTATGGCCACGGGAGAAGACTTTGCTTAGAAAAGAATCCAATTTCATGTCATCTTTGGAAGAAAACATGCCTGATTAGCAGTAATTACGTAATTGGTCATGCATTAATTGCATGGATTGTCTTAATTAATATAGACGCACTAACGCACTTAGTTGTACTACATATAGTCGTATACACATCCAAAGGGCAGGGGCAACAAAAAAAATAAAATGTATAGAGAGAGCGGAGGTTAACCCATTATTTCAATAATTAGATATCTCACCCTATTAAGAACCGTCATATAAGCAGTTTGTTCGTACGTTAATTTCAGAAGGGTTTCTTGCACATTCAAGTATATAACCGAATAGCTAGCAGGGACTATCTACCTCAACAACCGACTGCTACACTTTCAAAGCCAACTCATAAACCTCACTAGTCACAACCACCATTTCATAACAAATTAATTTAAGATTCAATTATTTATTAAATACTTATAGCTTTCAAATTTGTCTTTTTTTAATCCTTATAGTTAATAAATAATTTTTTTTAATACCTATATTTTATATTTTAATTCTCAAATGATTTTTATTGTTAAAAACTTTTAACTAGTGAAATTAAAAAATTTAACCACAATGACTTCTTGAAAATTAAAATATAAATTTCATAAACTTAAAAATTCACTTATTAATTATAAAAACTAAAATAAATAAATTTAAAAAATATAAAAAATAAATAAGTAATTAAACCTTAATTTTATATCTCTTTTTACTCCCGTTATATATAAACAAGTTATACGTGGGGTCCGGTTGGCTAGATGTTATTATTGTTGTAAAATTTCGTATCTTCTGTCCTTTTTTTAGAATATATATCAAATAAATTCTCAGAAATAAAATTGAAACTGAGCTTGCAGTGTCCTTTTTCGCTAATAGTGTGTAAGAAAACTTAAACAAAAGTGGGTCAGAATCAAAGCAGAAAAGAGGCGTGTTTGGTTGGGTTAGTTAGTTTAAAGGTCGATGCTACTTTTCAACCTCCTTTTGTTAGCTCGTCGTATCTTTTCCTAGTTGTATTCAATCATCCTCGTCGTTAATCAACGAATTCTTAGTTGATGGATGGAAACTAAACAAATTAAAGGAACCTTCAGTCGCTGTTTATTTAGGAGCAATTTCCTATTCACGTTTTCATGTTTAAACGGTAATATGATAAGCTTATTTGTACTAATAACCCTCTCAAAAAATAACTTAGAATAGAAAGTGTTAATTACTTGAAGAAAATATTAATTGTATAAAGATCAAACTAGGTTAAAATTGATCATAGTTAAATATAAAATGGCAAAAGGCCGAAAGCCCAGAGAATACAATGAGCGGCCCAAAAGAAGTTGCCCAACGCAAGGCTAAAAGCCTAAAACTTGCTACACTTGCACTATTATTTCCTAAACTGACTACGTTTTCCAAAATACAAAAGACAACAGTGAGAATACCCGCGAAGCAGCTAACAATACACTGCACATAAACTCAAAGGTACGTGGAATCGAAATAGCTAGCTATGCGAGCCTGTGGACTCCATAACCACATGGCTTGGGGGCAAATGGGGATCATTAACACAGAAAAGTAAATTATAGCAAGTTTGTCTTATGACTTATGAGCATCCTTTAAAAGAAATACTATATTTGATCAATCTTTCTCAAATGAAGAGTAGCATTAACTCAATGGTGTAACAAATGTTTTATGTGGCCCTTGTTATCCTGGGTTGAAGAATGTAAATCTCCTTGAGTACTTGACACAAAATTTAGAAACTCTATAAGTAAGAATAATTCATGGAAAATGCATCTTATTCAGTTATTCATACTTTATGTATTTGAATGCTTTTTAATTGTCCATTTTTTTATTTTTAAATTGCAATTTTTTAGTTTAAAATTTAATAGAAAAAATAGTCAAGACACGATTATTCACAATTCAGGATGTTTTTGGCAAAAGTAAGAAATCTTTTACTCATAACTTTATTATTTTTTTCGAATTGACTTGAGTACATTGCATTCTTATACCAAAAGTAATTGAATTTAGTAAAAGAGTTAGTCTATTACAATGTGATGCATCTAAGTTTGAATTTTTATTGAGAAATGTGTCTGTACTTGGTGTTGAACATGCTTCAAACAAAACTATTATTTTCATAAAAGATGAAAATATTATTACGATGTTGTACATTTTGTTTAAGAGAAGAAACTTGTTTGAAAAGGGGAGAAATGTTTAATATGTCAAAAAGAAAACCAAGAAAATACACTCTTTCATTTTTCTCCACAAGTCTTTCTCTAATGAAAAGAAGATTTCTTCGTCACAGATGAAACTCACAGTAATGAAGGGAATGGTGAGGCTTTAATATATATATATATATATATATATATAACTTTAGGTTATGCATTCATATTGTCTCCATAAGTTTTGTGGTTTGGTTCAAAATTAATAGAGCCTTCTTCTCCATGTTCTCACGTTGGCTATGAAGGGGTAGAAAGGGGTACAAGATTTTCAATTGCTCTTATGCATTTCATCAAATTAAAATCACACCCCTCCTAAAATCATGTTTCCCTTCACATTTTACTTCCCTTTTCTCCTTTTGCCTCAACACTGTTTCATCGTGGCCATGGGAAGTAAAGTTGTTGCAGTTGTTTAAGCCTGAGCGCAAGAAACAAGATCAATTTTTACACCATTTTGGGATTTTTCCACATTCAAACTCGCATGGGTGTGTAGGATTTTATGTTTTTTCTTGATACGGGGCAAGCTCGGCAGGCTAGTTACTTGATTTCAGGAATATTTTTTTTCTAAAAGAACTTCTAGACTAATTTTTGGAATGTAGCTGATGACAATTTTGAAACGTAGACTCTGGGAGCAGTTTTTGAAATGCAGGACTACGGGTGAGTGCAAACGGGAATGTAATTTCTGGGGTATTTTTGGAAAAAATAATAAAAGAGGAGTGCAATAGTAACAAAAGACAGTGGAAATAGCATAAGCCTCTTTTACATTTTTTGGGTCTTGGCCTCAAGAGATGTTGGGTCTGAAGAAGGTTTTGGTTGTTTGAAGACTAATGTATATTTTTTTCTTGATTGATTTTATTTAAGAGTTAGTTTCAATTTCAAATGATGTTAAAAAGTGGTGGAAAAAAAATAGAGAGCCATTTTAGTCCCATAATTTGTGTGGTGATATCAAATTAGTCCTGAAATTAAAAAAACAAGTTAGTAGGTGTAAATATTTTATAAGCTTAAATAGGGGGTTTCGATCAAAAAAGGGTAATTCCATTTGAAAATTTATCAAATAAGGGTATTTTTCAATTAATCTCCAAATGTGTGTAAGTTGTAAATTTTTTTATAACTTCTGGGTATAATGAAGTCGTAAAATATCCAATAACTTTAGTTTTTTTTAATTATTTAGATAAAATCGTAAATTTTTTACGACTTTGAAGTCGTGATTATTTATTTTATTTTATTTTTAAATTAAATTTGAATGACTTTAAATTCATTTTAATTATAATTTTATATTTTATTTAATTTTTAAAAAATTAAAAATAATTATAATTAAATTTTTTGAATAACTTATAACTTTAAAGTTCGTTTGATAAATTTTTTTTATAATTAATATGGTTAATCCAATGAATTTTATTTTTTATTCTTAACCATTAATTATTATTTTTAATAATATTTTCTTAACCAATAATAATTAGATAAAATGAATAAGAAATTATTTTTAGATTATTAATTTATACTGTTTAGATTCCTTTTTTGTTTCTAAATTTAACAAATAATAATAATTTATAAAATAAAATATAGAAAATATTAAACAAAATAGAAGAAAAATAAACTTATACTAGACAATTATCGTACACGACGATATGACAAAAAAATAAAGTGGTCGAAACACAAAAACATGAAATATACAATTATAAAAGAAAGACAACAGCATTCATTGTTTGTGTAAATTCATTTTTTCATATTGATTGAAAATTATGTTAGAATAGGACAAAAATGAACTTATACCAAGAGAGTTTTCAGGCAGGATGACATAATAAATTTAAAGTCGCAAATTATAAACGACTTTAAAGTTGTAAATTATAAAAAAAAGATTAATTATAATTATTTTTTATTTTAAAAGAATTATAAAATGAAATATAAAATATATCAAAACAACTTTAATGTCGTAAATTATAAAAAAAAATTAATTACAATTATTATTTCACCTACTTTAAAGTCACAAGTTATAAAAAAATTAATTATAATTATTTTTAATTTTAAAATAATTAAACAATAAAATATAAAATTATAATTAAAATAACTTTAAATTCATTTGAAATTAATTTAAAAATAAAAAATCACGATTTTAAAGTCATGAAAAATTTATGTCTCCATATAAATAATTAAAAAAACTAAAGTCATTATTAATTTTTTTATGATATCACTAAAAAAAATAAAAGTCTGAATTTTCTTATAATTTCATAAAGTCATAAAAATATTTGTGACTTACCCCCTTGGGGATGAATTCAAAACATACTTTCACATTTGGTAAATTCCAAATGCAATTATTCCCTTTTGGTCAAAATCCCATTTGAATATATGATAGATGGGTCCCTATAATGTGGTATAAATTAATTTATTTTGATAAACTAATAATTTTTTGAAAGAAGTTGTTAAAATAAGAGTGATTAGGATTGAATTTAAGAAAAAAAAAAGAAGATAATATTGTATGGAAAAAAAAGAGATGAAAAAGGAGTGTAATGTTGGAAATTTGAATGAAAGGGTAATTTAGTAATTGGAGAGAGGTGTTGGCGCAGCAGAAAGCAGTAGAAAGAGAGGAGAGGAGAGGATAGGGGCTGGGTGAGTTGTTGTCTATCTCTTCTTCTCTTTGTGTTTTGGCTGTGGACGTAAAATAATGGCTCTGTCTTTTGGTTTTGGGCTCTTGTCTTCTTCTTCTTCTTCTTCTTCTTTATGTGTTCTCCCTCCATCAGAAACCCACACTTTCATGATGAGGCCTTCTGCTTCTTCTGGTTTGCGCATGATGCGTACCAGTCGCATTACCTGTTGCACCCTTTCTCAGTCTTCTAAGCCAGCCCGCAAAATCCGTGGTATCATGAAACCCCGCAAAGTCTCCCCCGAGATGGAAGACCTCGTCGGCGCTCCCGAGATGGCTCGAACCCAAGTCCTCAAACGGATTTGGGCTTACATTAAGGACAACAATCTTCAGGTTAACCCTAAAACCCTACCCTCTGTTCTGTTTTGTTGCATTCCTTTTCCTTTCTAACCAACATAGGGTTTGCTTTAACTTGTGAATAGGGCCAGTCCTCAACATTTCCTACTTGGTTACGACCCCATTGCGAATATTTTATTTGTTATACAGTACTAGTTCTTTTCTATCTTACCTTTCATAACCTTAACCTTAATTGTGTTTATTCCACAAATTAATTCATCTTCACACAAACTATTAGCCTATCTGCTATTCCATTTTTAATAGTTTGATGCAATTCTGTTAAGTTGATGTCGAGGAATTCTGTTGTCAATTTTGGAGCCATTTCAAGTTCCTGGGTTTGATAAACATTTGCTATTTTTTACTTGAAGGCTTATGTTAGTATGCTGCTTCACTGGCTTACTAATGAGACTCTATCCTTCTTGTACAAGTGCAGTGTGTGAATTACTTGCCATTCATGTATTTGGATGTTTTATCTGATATTTTCTAAATATTTGCTATCTTGCATTCAAAAAATAGATTCACCAAATTGGTTTGTACTGAATTTATTCTTTTACTTCTCATAGGACCCTACAGACAAGAGGACTATAAATTGTGATGAGAAGCTGAAGAAGGTGTTTGCAGGGAAAGATCAAGTTGAGATGCTAGAGATTGCTCGCTTGATTAGCCCTCACTTCCTTAAAAGTGAAAGTGAAAGTTAGGTTTTTGTATGAAGGTCATGCTTAGGTGTATTGGACAATTACATTTGGCCTGGGACATAGTGGCTTTTAGTTTTTGTGGTACTTTGAATACAGAACGAGCATTGTTGAAGTGTTCGTTTTGATTGATGTAGTCTTTTCAACAATTTAGTATTTCCCTGTTAGGTTTCCATTTGACATCTTAAATGTTATGGTTTTATTTGATCGTAATTATTCTGCTGTTTCTTTGTGAATGGACCCTTTTAGAACCGAGGAATGTAGTAACCAGCAGCCTCCATTGGAGATGATAATATAATTGTTGTTTGGTTTAAGGCAGGAATTACCGGTGGGGTCGAGAGTAGGGCTGAAAAGGGTGGCAGTGTGAATTGCAAGTTCTGAACTCGTGCTGCACCTTCATTGATCTACCATTCTGGTAGCTTATTTTATGATAACGCTGTTCTGTTCATGAGGCAACAAAGAAACGTAAGACAAGGCAAAATCATTTTGGATGCCACACCCCTCGTAAATTGCCGATAAAAAAATTTAAAATCTTATTTTTTTTTTCCTCCGATTCAAAACCCCTATTGCCTGTCATTTTTGTGCACCGCCTTCATCCTAGGCAGGCCCAAATTATCCATTCTTCGGATCTATTCTGAAGTTTGTATAAAAAAGGTCGAAAGACGTTGCTTAACTTGAATTATTTTCTTATTAATTTTGGTAAAAATCATTTTAATGAGTTAAGAATCAGCATTACAATATACAATAATTGGATGAGAGCGAAAAGGGTTACTATTACTAGGCTACGAGATATGAGTGAAGCTACGCGGGACACATGTACAGGACAAGTTCCGCATAAAATATCTCACCTCCCCATCCCCAGTTCCACACACCCCGTGACAAAATAAATAAATCATCCAATTACCCATAAGAAAAATTTACAGAACCTTTTTTTATAATAAAAAAAGAGAGCAATATTTTATGGACATAAAGAATTTGTTATTTGTGTGCATAAAAAGTATCAACAATTGGATTCTTTCATTAGTAGTTGAGATGTCTTGTTTATTTTCTATAAAGTGAATCATTCACTTGAAACAATCATTTTTATGTTGTTTTCTAAGGTGAGCATGACTTCCTTTAAAATAACTAATTTTAGAGAGAGAGAAATAATTTTTAATAAAAAAAAAGTAATTCATTTACTGAATGGGAGAATAGGTAACTAATTACTTACTACCGGTTATTACAGAGTAAGCGAATCTAATCTATTACATTTGATATCATTAAAATAAATGTGATTAAATTCAAATCAAAAATTAATCTCATTGATCCAAAAGATTAAAATTTTGTAGAAATACTTGAGTTTCACTTGGAAAATTAAGATTTTAATTATGATGGTTAAAAAAATTAAAGCCTTGAATTTGTCTAATCGTAAATGAGATATCGTATAGGTGTACTTTTTTTTAAGGAAAATTTATTTGAAAAAACAGGAGGGAGTAAAGAAAAAGTGTGGCGGTGCAAGGATAAATAAAATAATTAATTTGATAAAAAGAGTTTGAATGTGAAAATATGAAATAT
Source organism: Glycine max (assembly GCF_000004515.6). Taxonomy (NCBI): domain Eukaryota; kingdom Viridiplantae; phylum Streptophyta; class Magnoliopsida; order Fabales; family Fabaceae; genus Glycine; species Glycine max. The sequence goes on from NC_038247.2 coordinate 58,642, forward strand.
CTAGGACTCCATGGAGGGGGAGTGTTGTTAAGTTGGTGGCTGGCTCTCTCTCTGACACACACACACACACGCAGAAGATGGAGATGGTAGAAAAGGTGGCTCTTCCTCTGCTCCTCCCAAACCCACCCCCACCCTCACCCTCACCCTCTTCCTCTTCTAAACCCAATTCTGTGGGAATGACCAGTATTCCTCCAATCCCCCCAATAAACACTCTTATCCATGACCTGAATTCGAATTCCAGTTCCCGACACCGCATCAGTCTGGGCAAGTCCTTGGACCCCAACCGCGGCAAGCCCTGGTCTCCTCACCGCCTTTCTCCCACAGGTCAGCAAATTCTCCACACCTTATCTCATTCCAACTCTCTTCACTTAGACTTAGAGCTAGACCTAGACCATGTTCTTCGTCCCCTTTTGCTTTCGGACCATCCCCATCCTGCTTCCGATATTTTGGGCATAATCAAGGCCTTAGGCTTTAGCAACAAATGCGACCTTGCCTTGGCCGTCTTCCACTGGGTTCGAACCAACAACTCCAACACCAACCTTTTCAGCTCTTCTGCAATCCCCGTCATCATCAAAATTCTCGGCAAAGCTGGTCGGGTCTCATCCGCCGCCTCTTTGCTCCTCGCCCTCCAAAACGACGGCGTTCATATTGACGTCTATGCCTACACTTGTCTGATAAATGCCTATTCCAGTAGCGGTCGGTACAGGGACGCCGTCAACCTCTTCAACAAGATGCAGCAAGACGGCTGTAATCCCACCTTAATCACTTACAACGTCGTTTTGAATGTTTACGGCAAAATGGGCATGCCTTGGTCCAACGTTACGGCTCTCGTTGAAGCCATGAGGTCGCGTGGGGTCGCCCCCGATTTGTATACTTACAATACTCTCATAAGTTGCTGTCGCCGCGGTTCTCTCTATGAAGAAGCTGTTCACTTGTTTCAGCAGATGAAGCTGGAGGGATTCACACCTGACAAGGTTACCTATAATGCCTTGTTGGATGTTTTTGGTAAGTCCAGACGCCCCCAGGAGGCTATGAAGGTCCTCCAAGAGATGGAAGCCAATGGCTTCTCTCCCACCAGTGTTACTTATAATTCCCTGATATCTGCTTATGCTAAAGGTGGTTTGCTGGAGGAGGCTTTGGACCTTAAAACCCAAATGGTCCACAAAGGGATTAAGCCTGACGTCTTTACCTACACCACCCTTTTGTCCGGATTCGAGAAGGCCGGTAAAGATGACTTTGCCATCCAAGTTTTTCTGGAAATGAGAGCTGTGGGATGCAAGCCCAATATTTGCACCTTCAATGCCCTTATTAAGATGCATGGCAACCGAGGAAAGTTTGCCGAGATGATGAAAGTTTTTGATGATATCAAGCTCTGCAATTGCTCCCCTGATATTGTTACTTGGAATACCCTTTTGGCTGTCTTTGGACAGAATGGAATGGACTCTCAGGTCTCTGGAATATTTAAGGAAATGAAGAGAGCAGGCTTTGTGGCCGAGAGGGACACCTTCAACACTCTAATTAGTGCCTACAGCAGGTGTGGTTCCTTTGACCAGGCTATGGCTGTTTACAAGAGCATGCTTGAAGCCGGTGTCGTACCAGATCTTTCCACGTACAATGCTGTTTTAGCAGCTTTGGCTCGAGGAGGTCTTTGGGAACAATCTGAGAAAGTCCTTGCTGAAATGGAGGACGGTCGCTGTAAACCTAATGAGCTGTCATATTCCTCTTTGCTTCATGCTTATGCCAATGGTAAGGAGATTGAAAGGATGAATGCTTTTGCCGAGGAGATTTACTCTGGCTCCGTTGAAACTCATGCTGTTCTTTTGAAGACTCTTGTTCTAGTGAACAGCAAGAGTGATCTCCTAATAGAAACAGAACGTGCCTTTTTGGAGTTAAGGAGAAGAGGAATTTCGCCCGACATAACTACTCTGAATGCAATGCTTTCGATATATGGGAGGAAGCAGATGGTGGCCAAAGCCCACGAGATTTTGAACTTCATGCACGAGACGCGATTTACTCCGAGTTTGACTACATATAATAGCTTGATGTATATGTACAGCCGTTCTGAAAACTTCCAAAAATCAGAAGAAATCTTGAGGGAAGTTCTGGAGAAAGGTATGAAACCTGATAGAATTTCATACAATACTGTTATTTATGCATATTGCAGAAATGGTAGGATGAAGGAAGCTTCTCGGATATTTTCTGAAATGAAAGATTCTGCACTTGTTCCTGATGTTGTAACTTACAACACATTTATTGCAACTTATGCTGCTGACTCGATGTTTGCTGAGGCTATTGACGTAGTTCGATACATGATCAAGCAAGGATGTAAGCCAGACCAGAATACTTATAACTCCATTGTTGATTGGTATTGTAAGCTCGACCAGCGGCATGAGGCCAACAGTTTTGTTAAAAACCTTAGTAATCTTGACCCACATGTTTCTAAAGAGGAGGAAAGTAGGTTGCTAGAGAGAATAGCAAAAATGTGGTCATAAGTTGTTTCATGACACTCTTCTTCCTCCTTGGTTGCCCCGTTATATAATATTTTGGGTATGGAGATTGGCATTCACCGTATGTAGTTATAAATGGTGGTGTTCCTTTAATGGTGGTGTTCCTTTAATGGGGTTTATCTGCAGAAAAAGGCAGCAGTAAATGTCTCCGCATGGATGCTTGCAGGTGCGGCTGTACAGAGAGATGGGGAAAATGAAGAATAGTAACTAGTAAGAGGAGTGGGGTTGGTTTAGAATGTCGGTACCATGTAGAATAAACTATATAGCAGCGTCATCAAGAAAAAAAACATGTGTAGTGTAGGGAAGGTTTTTACTTTTAGTATAAATTCACTTTGTAACACTATTTCGTCTTTGATTTTTAATGTAGTGCGTCGTCGGTAGCAAAAAAATGACTTGAATGTTTTTGTTTTGAGAGCTCTATCTGAGTCGCGGATTATTCCTGCACGTAGAAGGTTTGTAGTACTAACTATCAAGCTCCGGGTTGCGGCCAGTTGTTATGTTTTTCTCCCTCGGAAGTTCTCTAACAAAAATGTTTTTTTGCACAACTCTTAAATTTGGAGAGTATTTTTCAGATACAATAGAAGTGAAAGATAATTAATGAAACCGATTCTCAATTAATGTGGAATTACATAAAAAAATCTCACTTAATTTACTATGCCAGTATTCCGCAACTGATGAATCATGAAACAGAAACATAGTGGTCGATCGTTGTCGTGTCGTGTTGAACTCGAATGCCATTAACTTGTAATGTTTGGCTATAAAAAATGTTGTAAATCTCTTGCTTTAACGATTTTTTTACTGGCTTTAATTAGTTTGTTAAATATCTAATTGGTGCTGGTAGCCGTTGAAATTCACTGGCTAGGAATATGATGATTATATTTGAAGAGTTCTCTTTCCCTAAACTTGTTTTTTGGGCTTAAATTATATGTAGTCTCACATTCTAATATAGTATTTCATATTGGCTAGGAATATGGTGATAATATTCCTTAAACTAGTTTTTGATCGACGTCAGAGTGAAAGTAGCTGCTCCATCACTCATGACATGACCTGCAGGGAATCCACCATGCGCTACACTTTTCACTTCCTTCGCTCTCCTGCATGCATTGCACCCATATTTCATTTCTTAATTTGTTATTATAAGGATGAAACTTACTTCAAAAGACAAAAAATGGAGGCCTGTGAATACATGGGAATTGAAGTTTCCCATCTAAAACTAATTAAAGAGTTGTGGCGTGCCGAAATTCGGCTTTCCGCCACCCGTTGGGTCTCTCATTTAAAGTTGCTTAATCATTTGATTGTACTATTCACTTCAATTGTAGTTATGGTTGCTTGAAATATTCCCGCGTAAGGAGATAAACTAGAAATGATTTGATGTGAATGATCGTTCGATCACTCCCTCAGAGACAGGTAAATGAAATTGTGATGCCAGGCCTTAAGTGAAGGAAGGATTAAGGAGTTGCGGAATTGTGGTCTCCCTTCACATGCTTTTGGGAAAAGAAAATTAGCAAAATCCAAATTATAGAATACAACTTACAGTACATAAGTATATGAGTTTCATCATTTTTTCAATTAGTTCATTATTTATATTCTTTCCGTTCTTTTTTTTAGTTTAATAACCCATTTAATCCTTATAATTTTTAAACTTATTTCTTTTAGTCTTAGTAAGTAATTTTTTTAGTAGTTAAAATTTACATTTTAATTCTTAAAAGTTTTATGTTGTTAGAAAAAATTAATTTTAAAAATTAAAAAATTCACTTATTAACCATAAGAACTAAAAGAAAAATTACAAAAATTAAATAAATAAATAATTTTTTTATGTAAATTCGACTCACAATAGCTTAGAATAAGAAAAAAATTCTTTTATTTTATGTCCGCACAACCTAATTTATAATTTAATAAAAAATGATAAAAACTATTAATAAATTGTTGTCAATACAAAAATTTAAAATTATTTAGATATAAAAAGAAAGAAATAATAGAGTGTTGTTGTTTGGATAAACATAAAGTTGTCCTTGGGCAGCACCGGCGGGTGCTGCACAACTACTTGACTAGGCTGGCTGATAAAGACCAGATGAAATTTGATTAACATAATATTACTTGAACAGTTTAACTTAATGGAAATGCCAAGGCAAGTCATTGATTCGTTGAGTATGAGTCCCAATCCCAGACCACACGATACAATAACCATGACTTGACTTTTGTATCTGAGTGCCAGCCCCTCTATATTGACTTTGACTTGGTCTCTCTCTCTCTCTCTCTCTTTCTTTCACCATTCCCTTGTTCTTAGTTTTTACTTCCATCCCTCTTCCAAGTCTCAGAAACGTATAGGAAGATGTCTAGTTTGGTTTTGTTGTCCGTGTTATTTCTCCTTCTCCAACGTCCTCTCTCATCCTTCTCAGCCAACTCCGAAGGTGTGTTTTTTAATGTTCCACTTATTGATTATTTTGCTTGTGGTCCTGTCCTAGCTAATTTCTTTCTTGTTTTGTAGGAAACGCTCTTCATGCTTTGAGAAGCAGGCTTTCTGACCCCAGCAACGTGCTTCAGAGCTGGGACCCAAATCTCGTTAATGCTTGTACTTGGTTTCATGTTACCTGCGACTCCAACAATCACGTCATTCGCTTGTATTATTCTTTCTAATATTCCCCTTCCCTTCTTTCTAACAATCTCATACTCCAACAATCTAATCCTTCTTTTTCAATTTCAGAGACTTGGGCAATTCTAAGCTCTCCGGAACTTTGGGACCAGAACTTGCCCAGCTACCCCACCTCCAATACCTGTTTGTATCTGTCTCTTTTGTTTCTCCCAACCCAACAATCCATCATGGTCTCACTTATTCTTTGTTGAGAGTGCAGGGAGCTCTACAGGAATAACATAAGTGGCAACATTCCTCGGGAACTTTCTAAATTGAAGAACCTTATTAGTATGGATTTGTATGACAACCAATTTCATGGCAAAATCCCCAAGTCTTTTGGCAACTTGAACTCACTTAAATTTCTGTAAGCATACTTCAACTAAACATCAAATTATTTCAATTGGTTTCTATTTCACTCACCCTTCTGCATTCATGTATCATGATATAGACGCCTAAACAACAACAAACTGACAGGAGCGATCCCAAGAGAGCTCACTCATCTTAAAAATCTCAAAATCCTGTTAGATTCTCTTTCCCTACTTTCTTTTACTTTTCATGTCGTCTGAGGAAAAGCCAAGTTCCATTTCATTCCTTTTTTTCTTTTTTTGTTGTTGTTGTTGATTTATCAGCTAATTTGAAACCTCCACTGTGCAGTGATGTTTCTAATAATGACCTCTGTGGAACAATACCAGTAGATGGCAACTTTGAATCCTTCCCGATGGAAAGGTATATATAGTAACTATTGCAATTCTTGCCTCATTAGTCTTGCTGATAATAACATACTCTTAATAAGTCCAATGACCTTTGGATCAAACACGTGCTGGTGAATATGCCAGTTTAACCATTTAGAACTTACAACAGTTCAAAGTCTAAATTTCAGATGGTAAGAGTCAAACCAAGATCCATTGCCACTATACATTAAACCCAACAAATTAATATCATGTGCCTTGCATCACTTTCAAGAAGTTTTTCCTTATTAAGCTTCTCAACAAGTGTCATTTGTCGTAGGAGACGAATTGTATAAAGTGTCTAGAAATCTTGTCCACCACTTCAGTGCCTGGATTATTTCTCGACAAAGATTAGATAACCATATTTGATATGCATGCTTAAGATAATAATTGATTCGAATATAAATCTTTTATATATTTGCAAGGAAAAGGCTGATTGGTACTAAATTAGTTTTGGTAAAAGATGCCAAACTAAAATTGCTCTCACTTAAAGTAGTTCTTTCATTTGCTCTACTCATGTATCCATTCATAACATTTTTCAGCCAGAGCTGACACAACTGATTGCAAAGTATCCGAATTCATAATTATGGCACAAAATCTTGACATTTTTAATTTGAAGCTGAAGTAATTCAGATTTCTTGCTATATGAATTCTTGTTTCAGTTTTGAGAATAACAAACTCAGCGGCCCAGAGCTGAAAGGATTGGTTCCTTATGATTTTGGATGCTGAAGAATGGTAGATTTCGTCACTACTCCTCAGACTGCAAAGAAGCCTTCTTTATTAGGGAAGAAAGCAGTATCAGAAATGTACGCTTGTCACAAATCTAAACGTGTGGCACCTATATGTGATGTCAATATATCTAATAAATAAATGAATTTATCGTCTGCCTCTGGTTGCAAGCAGCATAACCAAGCTTCTGACTGGGATGATGTCAAGTTGAAAAAATGCCTCAGTCTCAGTCTGAGTTGAAAAACATGCTAGTTATGCTTACATGAATTAAGTACAAGGCTCTAATAGTTTATTTCCAATCCCTCCATGTTAACTTGGAACAAGAGAAAACTCTTTTAAGATTGATTAGTTTGGCAAAAAGAAGAAACATTACTATATTATTATAAGAGCACTTTATTCATCATGTAAATTTTTTTTAAAGGTGACCAAAATTTCAAATACTTATGTAGCTTCAATAATATCTGAGATATATACATACTATTAGTTCGAAGAATATCATCCATCAATGAAACTGAACTGTTGCTGGTCATCTGTCTTAATGACTTGGGTTAAAAATAAAAAGAAAATAATATTGAGAATAAAAATAAATTATGTACGAACACATTAACATTAAAAATAAAAAAATATAGATTAATTTTCATTATTACATTATTAAGTACTATATAGAACATATGGAAAGATGTTATTAACGTTTTTCTAACATCAACATCTTCTAATTTTGAATTTAACAATAATTTGGTTTTCTTAAAAGCATTAGATATGCTATTTTTTCTTGCAACAAATAAATATTGAAAACAAGCATAATACTGAATATAATCCACAATATGAGATTTATGAATACTAACCCACAAATAAAAAACTATTGACGTATTTTTCTAAGAAAGAACTAAGCACAAGTGATTTATCTTTTTTAGACACACAGGTGATTTATTTAATCTATATATTTTAAAAAGAAAAAAATAAGATTATTTTAAATTAAGGTAGATACATTATTTTAAAATATATAACTAAATTAATTAATAAATTAAAAGACATCAGTTATGAATGTAATTAATAAATATTTAGAGAGAGGAGAGAAAATGAATGGAAAAGAGAAATAAATAAGTTTTAAAAATATAAACATTAAATTATCATATTATCTTAAAATATTTTTTTATCACAAAAAAGTAGTTATATATATATATATATATATATATATATATATATATATATAATTGTCTTTAGTTACAAATTATAGATTAGGTTATTTATAAATTATATTTAGTATCAATTCTGATTACCTACACATTTGAATACAAAGTACAACTAGATTTAAAATTTGTGTCATGCACGAATTCAATTAAATTATATAATTTTTATATTTATTATATATATATATATATATATATATATATATATATATATACATACATGTCAATAAAATGTATAGACTTACTATTTCTTAAAATAATATCTGCAAAATTAAAAGATGATTAATTATTTTCTTTAATTTTAACATAATTATATTTAATATGTCATAAATTTTTTAAAAAGTAAAAGAATTTTCATCAATAAAATGTATAGACTTATTACTTCTTAAGATAATATCTGCATCTATTAGAAAAAAAAGATCATATTTTGAAAATTAAAAGATAATTAATTATTTTATTTAATGATAACATAATTATATTTAATATATTACTAAATTTCAGGATTACAAATGGATCTTTAAGAATATTTTTTTATCTAGCACTTAATTCTATTACACAATTATTATTATAAAAGCGATTGGCATTTTGTAGCAGAGTGGCAGCCCCCTCTCTTCCATCATCCGTTAGAGGAAGAATGTCTAGTTTGGTTTTTGTATTTGCGTTATTTGTATTTCTCCAACGTCCTCTCTCGTGCTTGTCAAACTCCCAAGGTATGTATGTGAGTTGTTATTCTCTTCAAAACAATTGCTATAGTTTTGAGTTGAGTTTATGTCTCTCGCAGTTGACGCTCTGTCTGCTTTGAGAAGCCGTCTTTCTGACCCGAAGAACGTACTGGAGAGCTGGGACACTTCTCTCGTTGATCCTTGTACTTGGTTCCATGTTACCTGCGACTCCAACAACAACGTCATTCGCTTGTAAGTTGTAACATTCATTCCCCTTCTTCTTTCCAAACATTTACTAACAATTTGAATTTCAGAGATTTGGGCCACAATGATTTATCTGGAACTTTGGCCCCAGAACTTGCCCAGCTATCCTCCCTCCAGTACCTGTATGTATTCTCTTCCTCACTTATTGCGTTCTAATCAAAATGTAATCTTTAAGTCGTTTGTTCGGTGATTATAATTAAAATTCTTCATTGCAGTGAGCTCTATGGGAATCAAATAAGTGGGACCATTCCTGAGCAACTTGGTAACTTGAAGAGCCTTATTAGTATGGATTTGTATGATAACCTATTGGAAGGGAATATCCCAAACTCATTTGGCAACTTAAAGTCACTCAAATTCCTGTAAGCATTTTATTTATTTTATGAATCAAATGATGCGTGCTTTATTTTTATTTCGCTCATCCTTCTGCATTCATGATATAGACGCCTAAACAACAACAAGCTAACAGGATCTATCCCAAAAGAGGTCATTGATCTTAATCTCCAAGTCCTGTAAGATTCTCTTTCTATATCTTTCTTTTTGTGAAGATCAGTTTCATTTTATTTATCTCCTAATTTGAAACCTTGATTGTGCAGTGATGTTTCTAATAATAACATCTCAGAATCACCAGCAGATGGCAACTTAATTTGAATCATTCCCGAAGAAAAAATGTATAGCAACTGTGCAATTCTTGAATCATTCCCGAAGAAAAAATGTATAGCAACTTATGCTTGCTACAAATCTAGCATGTCATACTTGAATGTGGATGTATCTAATAAATAAAGAGTTGCGCTGTTCATACATACTTATTGCTCTTAAAGCACAAGGTCTCAAATAATTTATTTCCAACCCCTTCATGTTATCTAGGAACAATAGAAAAACACTTTTAATGATCTGTTTGGCAAAAGAGGAAACATTAGTCGAAGCAGGATTGCTATGCGAAACAAAATTCTACGAATTACGTGACAGTTCTAAACGTACACGGAAAAATCTTCTCGTTGTATTCACCTAATCATTCCTACATTATTTCGTAAAATTCTTTTCGTTGTTGAGATAATTAAAATACAAACTCAGAAAATTCTAAACGAGGTGGCAATGAATAATTGAGTAGTTCTACGGGTGAAAATATTTTCAACGGATGAAAATAACTCAATTCTTTGTATAATTGATGGTAATCGTATATAAGTTACAACACAGATTTGGTTATGCCATGTTCAGCCATCCCCGAGTTCAACCTCTGCGAATTGAAATTAATAAGCTCTAGTGATCAGCATTCAGCAATGTCCAAGACAGCCAAACACGTCGTATGCTTGTGCTGAATTGTCGTCAAAATTGATGTCCAAGAAAAGATCCCGCTAGCTTGGTTTAGAATCACTTTGCATTAAAGACAATTGTTCTTCCACACTAGCAAATGGTGAGCTCACAAGAAGCTCAACACCCTTATTCTCTGGGTCAGCTAGTGGAATGTAAGGAAGGTGGTTCTTCTTCAAACAGAATCCAATTCTTATTTTTGGCTTGAAGCAAGATAGGGCAGAGAATAAAGCACGCCAGAATTACTGCTCCACTCACAAAGAACGTTCGCAAAGAAGCCAAGCACATAACAAGAATAAGCAATAAGGCAGGAGGCGAACAAAAAATGTTGACAGTGGAACTCTGTAAGGTCTATAAAGCTGCAAACTCAAGAAGGCATTCCTACAGCATATAAGGAATTGAGGAACGACAAGAAGATAACTCCAGTGGCAGAGAACAAAATGCTCCATACTTAGACCTGGCAAGAAGACAGTAAGTGTTAGTAAATATCGAAAATTGTGATCTAGCTATGAATTAAGTTAAGTGCAATGTCTGGATGGGATGAAAAAAGATCAGACCTTGTAGCAAATAGATATGGAAGCATTCCCATCTTGCTCATTTCAGCTTCGAACAAACCCGCAAAGCACCTGTTACCGCCAGAAATGGAATCAAATAGGAGGAGACCACCAAAACTAGTCCTCCAACAAGTGCTTTGTGGAAGGTCTTACTTGGATCTTCAACCTCTCCCGCAAGGGTACTAACCTTATGAGGAACGGCAGAAAAGCCAACGATGTGAAGGACAGGGTAATTCAAATAAAGTGCAGCCAAACAATGAAAGACAGGGAAGGTGGTGGCAAACAGTGTTAGTTTCTATTATTTAATTTAACACCAAACCATTAATGTTCACCTGGTAATAGAGGTTTGATAACTCCTATCTATCCAACCTACCAAAATTCATAATTTGAAAAAAATCTTTAAAGGAGAGTGTTAAAAAAATATTACTAACATTTCTCTTGAAAAGTTTACATAGTTTTTTTTTTTTAAGCAAAGGGGGCCACTTTTTCTCTGTCTTCATCTCAAAATCAAACTATTAATTACTCGGGCCCCGTTTTTAGTTTTAAAATGTGATTTTTAAAACAAAATATATTGGACTGATTTTTTATCCACTTTGACAACAATTATAGATCAGTTTCTTTTTTTTTTTTTAAGTTGTACGCTTTAAATTTTTGGATCAATTAAAAAAAAGAGGCTGTACGCTCTTTATATTTTTGTTTCTGTGTCCTTTCTCACTGTACCTCCCTCATTTACGTTATTTCTTCTCATTCTTACTCTCTAAAGAAAGTTTCACTCCTGTGTGTCTTCTCCTCCATAGCTGTCTCTCTAGGTTTGTGACTCTTATTCCTTCTATTTTTATTCTTTGATTGATTTTGTGTTTTGTCTTCTCTCTTCAAGGTTTCCATTGTTGCTCCTTCACAAGTTCGTGATTTTTGTCTCCATTGCTGTTGTCTCTATCTCAAATTTCTTTTTTGGTGTCTGAGTTAGGGTTCTTAAAATTTTTATTTGCATTATATTTGCGTCTTATAATAATTGAATATAGGATGAATCTTTGTATAGCAAATTACTATAAGAAGCGGATTACTATCAGATGCAAATAAAAAGTTCAGGAACCTTATCTCAGACACCAAAAATCAAATCAAGATAGAGACGACAACAATGGAAACAAAAATCACAAACCTATGAAGGAGCAATAATGGAGATGAAGAGACAACAAAAATGGAAACCTTGAAGAGAGAAGAGAGAAGAGAGAAGACAGAATAAAAAAATCAATCAAAGAATAGAAAGAGATAAAGGAATAGAAGTCACAAACCTGGAGAAGGAAGCAATGGAGGAGAAGAGGCACAAGAGAATGAGAAGAAATTACATGAAAGAGGGAGACACTGAGATCATGTAAAAGGAAAGGAGAAAGGACAGCGTGAAACAAAAACATAAGACTTATTTCGTTTTAAAAATTGGGCCAAAATTGTTGTCAAAGTGGGTAAAAACCCATTTCAGCCCAATATTTGCCTGACAGGTTTTATTTTAAAACTCACTTTAAAACTAAAAACGAACAACTGGAAACCACCCAATGGACCCTAAATTTATTATATTTTACAGAAACTAAAAAAGTAAAGATCACGGGAGGTAAAAAAAATTATGCTTTTCTGACGGGGCAGGTCACAATAAGAAACAATAACATGGTAAAGAATAAAAAAAAAACTATAAAAATGAAGACATTAAAAATAGAAGGCATATTTTTTTAGGAGTTAAATAAAACCGACTATATTTATAAGACTTAAGCCTTGCTTATTAATAAATAATAATATTTTGCATGAACCAAATCTACTTGTTTAGCCATCATCCATCCAGGGAAGTCAGAGGACATTGGATTAAACCATGGATCAAATAAATCAAAACGGATCAGTAATTACCGGCCAAGAAGAACAAGAGGAAGCCATTCAATTAACCTCTCTTCGCTTACCCACTCTTCCCACATTCCAATACCCTCCCTCAATTACTTGCATCAATTTATTATATACTAATATCTTATTATTATATTTATTTTTAATTAGTTTTTTTTATATTTTATTTCTAAATATTCTTTAGGATTGATTTTGTCCTATAAGCATACAAGATGAATAAATAGTTAAATTGGGAAATTATTGATTCAAAATTCTCGATGAAGTCCGTATCAAGCATAAAAAAGGTAAATAAACATAATTTTAATAAATTACAAAAAATTAATATTATAATAATACTAACAATAAATATTAATTATATCCACTTTAAGGGGGTCTATTGGGTCTAAGAGATTGTTTAATTAATCTAATTTGGAATTAATTATGATATATTATTGAGTTAAATATGACTTCCAAATGTTGGCTTTGATTGATTTTAATCATTCAAGAATAATTTAATTGCATTTGTTGTTGGAAATTTTAAAATTTTTTAAGTGTTTTATTTAACTCTGGCAATATCCTTTTTTTAAAATAAAAAAACTAAGTTAATTACCTCCATCAAATATAGACAACGTGGCTGAGACTCAACTTGTTAAAGTCAAATAAAAGACTTAAAATGATAATTTTAAAATTTTTAGAGAGATCAAATACAATACAATTATTTTGGAAAGACTAAAATCAATATATAGGTCAAGATTTAGAGATCAAAATCATATTTAATAATTTATCATAAATAATATAGTGTTAAAAAAATATGAAATAATATATTTATGATAAACCATATTATTTTAGTCAAATTCTAAAGAGAATTTTAAAATAAATAATAAATCAGAAGTCTGAAAATAAAAATATTGAAACGTATCACTTTAAGATATTATTAAAATCAAATATAAATATTCTTATTATTTAGAAAAACAATATTTTCCTTTAAAATATTGTATCGCCTATACACACTTAAAATTTATGAAATCTTTTAAAAATAAAAATGAAAAAGAGAAATTGATGAGGGGAACCAAACACGCCCTAGGGTTTTGACTCTGCTATATATGTTAGCATTTCGATATTTGTCCTTCATATTTATCTGCGACTTGGAGGCTAGGGTTTCCGGATTCTTGCGTTTTAATCTTTGCAATTCAAAAGCATGGGGCACTCCAATGTGTGGAACTCTCATCCAAAGAACTACGGACCTGGTTCTCGCACCTGGTATGTTACTCATCTTCACCAAATGCAGATTCAGGATGATAAAGTTGATCTTTTTCGCTCTTTGTTCCTTCTCAATTTGATTTTGCGATTATTATTAAGGTTTTTTTCTTTTAGTTTGAAGCATTTAATTTGATCCCCCATATGAGTACTTTGAACCGTTGCTGTATTTTTCTGATAGCAAGTATCTTTCTCATTTTTTGGGTTCGAATAAGTTTCGTATCATGACTTTTGAAATGTTACTTGCTTGTCTTCTTCGTTAATGTTAAATAGGTGACTCTTCTATCCTGATTTCATAAGATATTCTTCTTAGCATTGGTTTTCTCTTTGTTATGTTATTTTGTTGAAGGTTGAGTGTGTTTTGGTGGGTGTTTGGAAATTTGATTTTGAATGAAATTCATAGTGTAATTGCTTTTGTATTGATTTTGGTTAAAATTGAGATTAGCATGGCCCCTGCGCAAGGATTTTGGTCAAAATTGTTTTTTATGTTAAATAATTCAGTATAATTTTCTTACAGAAAGTAGAAGCTACCCGAACTAAACATGGAAAATTTAACCTAAAATTATATTTATCAGTATTGTAATGTGATTTTGTTTGTTTCAAAGTGAAATTGAAACGCACACTCAATCGGAAAGTTTACTCAAGGCCCACAATGGAGGACTTAGTGGTTACGTTTGTGTTTGAGACCGATTATGTTATGGATCAGTGTAAGATGGGATTTTGAGTTGTTTTAAATTTCTGAGGATGTCCTTGGATTAGTAATTGAGCTACAAATTGCTAATGATTGTGTAAAAAGATAATGAATCATAAGACATTCGTAAACTGATATTTAATTCTTGGTGGAGCAAAAATAAGTTGTTTCCAGTGTTGCTTGGATATCACCATGGATGATTCTCAGTAATTGCTTATTAAAAGAGTGCTGTGTATGCATTATAAAATGTATGTCTTACTTTAAAACTATATTGGTATATAACACCTTTATTTTCACTCTTTTGTTCATAATCATGTCAATATGTAATGCGTTCTTCTCTCTTTAAATGTTTAAAACTATAGCAATTTTGTTTTGCTAGTTTTAGACTGTTACAATTTAGATATTATTAGAAAACGTATGTTTGACTGTCTAATGTCGTATTACAATACTAGTTAGTGAGTTACTTGTACATCTCATGGTTGGCTTTACATGAGATTTATTATCTGGGAATGTTTGTTTACTGTTCTTTCCTGTTTTGCAGCCGTGTGTGTGGGAATCCTCATGGATTGATCAGGAAGTATGGGCTTATGTGTTGCAGGCAGTGCTTCCGTAGCAATGCCAAGGAAATTGGCTTCATTAAGGTAAATGTTTGGATGTATTTGTATAGATAAATTTCAAATTTTCCGAATTATTTTAACATAGGTGTTCATAACCCCACGTTTTTCTTCGTACCTTGCAGTATCGCTGAAGGATTAGTGTCCAACTGCCCCATTCGGTTTGGATTCTTGCATTAGGCTGGGTTGATTTTACTGTCTGAAGAACCTAAGAATTTTTGTGACATTTAGTGAAGTTAATTATCAAAACTCAATTTGTGGAACTAAGAATATTTTTGTTTTTTATATAATTGTTTTGAGCTATCTACATCTTTCTCCGTGAGCCATCATTCTGCAGTTCTTTTCCTTGTGTATGCTCTCTCACTTTGACCATGATGGGAAAGCCATCATCGACTCGACTCCATACAATGCTATACTTTTAAATGTTAGGTCTGATTGTTTCTTAACCTAACTGCAATTCTTTTCCTTGTGTTTGCTCTCATTTTGACCATGATGGGAAAGCCATCATCGACTCTATACAATGGTATTCTTTTGGAAGTTAGGTCTGATTGGTTCTTAACCTAACCATGCCTAGAGAAAGCAAAAACATTTCTGTTGTTGAATACTTATGATGCGTTTCGTAGAGAATAGAGAATAATATTAGAGAAAATTTTTATGTTTTTTTTCTGGAATTCACACCAGGGCCGCGTTTAGGAACTTTAGGGTGTCAGGCAAAATTTAAAAGAAATTTAATATTATATAAATTATTTCTCACTATTTTTTTTAAGTTTTTATGACTGTTTTTACCAATTAAACTCATTTTTATATGCTTTTTTTTATGAATATTTGAAAACCAAATTCCTACGTCCTATTTGATTTTTTTTTCCTGTTATTACAATGTATAAGAGTAAAATAATTGTTTTTTTAAATCTGATATTAATTAAAG
Organism: Glycine max; assembly: GCF_000004515.6. NCBI lineage: Eukaryota > Viridiplantae > Streptophyta > Magnoliopsida > Fabales > Fabaceae > Glycine > Glycine max. The sequence continues at coordinate 74,566 of NC_038247.2, forward strand.
TATTAAAAAAATATAAAAGAGATAAAGAAACAATGAGTGTTGAATAAATGTTCTTTTTCATTAAAGGAACTGATAAGTCATTAAGTCATGCATCAATATTTCCAATTTTTAATGTTGTAAAAAAAATTGTCTCTAACATTAATAATCATGTTCCTAATTAATGCTATAATTTCTTATAATAAACTACAAATTCAATTTTTAAATATATATATAATTTTGGTAATTAGTTAAACTTGCATAATAACAAGTAAAATAAAATTAAGAGGCCTAAGGAAATGATCTTAATAGTCTTATCCTATTCTCGACCTTGATTCACACCTTTTATATTTTTTTTTTCATCCTCTCAATCAAACACATCCTTACTACTTCACATTATCAATTGGGACTTGTGATCTTCGACTGGAAACTGTGGAGTGACGTGCAAATGTTTTACTGAACAGTGCTTGGAAGGTGTGCTGCGTTGTGCAAATAATTTACTGAACAGATGCTTAGTTTTGGAAAATGTTCCGTTTAAAAGAGGGAGAGATTATTTCAAAATATACCATGAACGTAAACTTTGGCATTCGATAATATAGTGACACCTCAGTGCATTACTTCCAAGCCTATTATTTTGAAAAGATACGAGATTTAAAGAGACAACTCAGTTCGTTAAATATGCAAACTATTTGTCATAGTTGAAGTTTATTGCGTTTGGAATATACGCTTTATTTGAAGAGTGGTCCTCGCCTGAAGCCACTGAAGCTTTGAGGGGGGCAATACCTTGTCCTCCAAATGGCAAAACACGTGCTAGTTTCTTCTTTTTCTTCTCCAGATATCTCGCTCCAATTTAAATAACCAAAATTTAAAGTATGCTATTGTAAAAATCAGGTCAAACATCTTTGGTTCAATTTATTGACATACCAAAAAGCACTCTCCTAGACTTAGTAGGAAGTCTAAAAGCATCTTCATAGGAAGTGGAAGAAATAAACTCCTTGGTGGCGGAACTTGTAAAGATAGAAAGGTTTTTGCTCAAACGATGCGCAGATTTTGTATCCTCTTTACCGGTTATGTTGGTAATCATGTTTGTCTGAATATGTCTTCCGTATTTTCAACGGTCAGTGACAAAGTCTCCGTCCCTAACACGCTATTCCCGTTAGACGTCAAGCACAATCTTCAATCCTCTAATTTATTGCTAGTTTTAACTTTTTTTCTCTTAATGGAAGTTTAACGTTGGGCCTGCTTATTTGTGCTAAGTTTGGCAGGATCATGAAAATGGGAACACTACTTCAATGAATATTAGATTTTACTTCGAAAAGTCAGCATTTTATGCAATATACTGGAAAAGTAAAATATGAAGTCAAGTTTTAAGCGAGAAAATGCTATATGCCACCTACAGAGCAATGGAACAACATTAGGACGTTAACTTGCATGCATTACAGCACCATAAGTTACGATCTTGTGCGTGGAACAAGATGTCTAGTGAAATAGTACCACAGTCTGCCCTTCCAATTATACAAAATGCTACATTTCCAACAAAAAAAAAATGCAGAACAAGATTCTAAATGGCGATCTTTTCATTGTCAATATGTACAGTCTATTAAGTTTCAATGCCCACAGTTCAAAATGGCACAGGAAAAGTCACACCCATGCTGCCTGCCGTGAAATCCCAAGAGATTGGCCCATTTTTGCTTTCATGCTCTTTGATCATTGACATGATTTGGAACTTCTGCTTGGCTGTCCAAGGGCATATATTGCGCCATGATTGCTCTAATTTCGGAATCCATGTATTGCTGCAAAACCACCAATAAAAATACCACTAAATTTTTATCCTATAAAACTGAATAAATTTAAATTACAAATGAATCATGACGGCAACTCAGCACGCTCTAATGCTACAGAATTTCAGCATTAAGCATCCAATAACACCACCAAAATGAGAGAAAGCAGAAGAGCTTACCCTTATTCTGTACTTGTACACAAGGAATGCCCCACCAGCAATCATAACTACGCCAAGTAAAATCAACCAAAAAGCAGCCCAAGTAGATCTTCCCTGACTGCCAGTTTTACCTGTAGGTAATCCAGTAGAGGACATGAAAACAAGCCTTTATAACAAACATATGCAAATGTAGGAGCAAGTAAAAAGTCTTGCATATTCAACTCACTTATGCAGGTATCGTGGTCCCTCATATACAGAAGATCTCCACTACAACTGCAGTCATAGCTTCCCCACGTATTCTTGCAGCTACATTCAGGGCACTGACAAGCCTTCTTCTCTTTGCATTCATCAATATCTGTAAAGATGAAACATAAGTTCAGTTTCACTTGTTATGTGGAAAACAATCACTAGGTATGTATCATCAAGTTCGCAATACTTGTTCAAACCCACAGATTATCTTAAGTTCAGCTACTTAACTGGTGACAAAAAGTAACAGTTTATCTAAGTATAGAAGCCAACATTTCACTAATTCACTTACTGAGACTGTAATATGTTTCTCCTATAAAACAAACTGACAGGACATTACATCCCATCATGAAAAATGGAGGAAAATAATTTTGGCCAAGGTTCCAGGATAAAGTAAACCATTGATTGCAATTTAACATTTCACACAGATTTATAGAAGACATTCAGAATGTTCATATACAGTCACAAATAAAACTATTCAAAACAGAATCCAGGATTCTATTTGTGGTCCGTTATGTATATAGTATTTCCAAGCTGATCAATATAATTCAATAAGAGGGGTACAGGGAAAAAAAGTAAGAGATAAAATAATACAAGTATCCCTCACCTTCACAATTTTTTACACCATCACCTCTAAACCCTGTGGGACACTGGCATTTGACTCCTCCATTATCCTGTCTCCATAACAATTATGCAATAATTCCGTTTCTAATATGGGGTTTACAATCCAATAGAACTTCAACCATCAAAAGAAAATTTTTGTTGGAGATTAAAAAAGTTGAGTGGAGTTGGGTCCAGAAACTTAATAGTTACTAACCAAACAAGCAGAAAATGCATGTCCATTCCGGGTATCATGCCAACAGCCTCCATTGTTTATCTTGCAACGCCCAAGTCCACTTGCTGCAGAACCCAGAAGAAAGTAGTTATATCAATTAAAATGCTTGTGGGGAGTAAAAAAAGAATTGCAGATGTCCCACAACAAAGGATCATCACATCCGGCTCCACACAGCATAGAAGTGAAGGCAATAAACATGGAACACTAACAGTAAACACTCTTGAAAGTAAATTATGCAGACAGAAAAGTGAAACTTAAAGCCTTTTAACCTTCACAAGTCATATAGCCATCTCCTTTGAATTGTACACCATCAACGAGAGGGCATTCACATACTCTCCCACGGAATGTATCCTGAGCATATACACACATGTAAGAAAATAAAAAAACTATAAGCTCACATTGCTCTTTTATTAGCTAGTTATTTCACAGAGATAAATACCTTGCAAGCAGTGATGTTAGCTGCTTTATCCTGCCAGCAACCACCATTGTTTGTCAAGCACTCATTTGTCTCCACATCTGCCCCATAAAGTATGCCAGTCAGAAAGAATCAGGTCACAAAGTATATTTTCCTTGTATGAATAAAAAAAAAGTAAACACTTGCCACTGCTCAAGCAAACAGTTGGTTCAGTAGTTTCCTCAAACCCAGAACATATAGCCTTTAGAACAGCACCTTTCTCCAATTTTCCTGGAAAGATTCTGTTTAGAATTGGAACTCCAGATGACTACCTATCACAAGAGCATAGAGTACAAACCTCGATATTGTCGATTATTGACAACAAGAGTAGGCAATATGGTAACATCACCTCGCGATCCCTTTCCAATCTACCAAAACTAATATTGTTAAACATCTATATATTACTGCACTGATGCAATGAATGAATTAATAGCAATTATAAAGTACAATACTTGGGCATCTTGCTCTTCTTTTAAAACAGGATTATCAGTATCGGCATCTGGATCTCCCATGCACTTTTCAATCTTTTCGATATTAAGGCCTGCAAATATTGAAGAAACGCAATAGTAAAGTCATTATCACCCCCTGTAAGATAAAAATAAGATGCGATGGTGATTTAATTTACCCAGTGATTTAATAACAGCATTTGCACATTCCTTATTGTACTTGTTGTCCTTCATGGGGCATCTAATTTGAAAATCAGTGACATAATCCCACCACACCCAAGGCTTTTGAGTTTCATTTGCCACCTTGAAAACACATAACTGCCTTAAATTTTCAACAACGACATCTTTGCCATCATAACCTGTGGAGAAGTCTTGCTCAGGATCGGGAGCGCAATATCTACCATGATTTATGCACTGAGACTTGCACTGCTTGCTCAATGTGAATGCATGAGGACAGTACCAAGTTATATAGTGGGGTGTAAACTGGGTGTAACCGCCTTTGTCTAGAATCTGTGCAGCACCCTTGAAATCCTTGACAAATTGCATGAGCATATCACACTTAAGACCACACTCATCATTGCTGTTGGTCCACAACTCATACTCGACGCGATCATCTGGGTGAGGAACAGCCTCTCGCCAATCGAGGTTTACGTTGACCATATCGCCAACAATAATGGCATCCTTTAGTTTTTGAGCAAAACTTTTTCCAACAAGAGCAGAGGGTATAGTAATGTTCTCAACGTACTTGGCAGAAGAGCCATCCTCTTCAGGGGTGTCCATAGTAATTAAGGGCTCCTCAACATCATCGGCAACAAGAACAGCAGAAGCACCAGCCTTCTGGGCATTCCAGACCTTCAAAGCAAAGAAGCAACCTGCCTCCACACAATAAATAAGAAAATAGTAATTGGGAGAAAAGAAAAATAGAAAAAGTAGAAATGTTACTTCCGCGATCGAGTAGAACAATGGTGGGAAGAGCACCGGGGGATGATTTGAAGGAAATCCCAAAGTCATCAAACTCTTTGCAACCTTTTTTGTTATCCTTAGGGTAAAGGACGTTCCCTGCCATGCTACCACCGTATTGAGGTATTCCGAAGTTGCCAATGGCACTGTCGTGTGTCCCTCTTATTTTCTCCGGCGATGTCACTCTCAGGCTGTTCTTCTCCACCACGAATCGACCCATTATTGACACAGGCACCAACACTAACCCCACAAACCACAAACTCATCAACCATCTCCAAACCTTCATTTTTTCGAATCTCTCTCACAAAAGCAAAATCATCGTCTCTACTCACTTCTCACTGCTCTTCATTTCAATGCTTTCTCAACCGATAATCAACCTTTTTTCATTTCACTATTACTTTACTATTATTACCATAACCAAATATAAAATCATTTTTATTCAACCCATGCTTTTTTCGTTTAATATATACAAATATTCATAAATTAATCACATTTTACCCGAAGAATAAATTTATTTCTGGTTCACAATTGACATGCGTCAGAATATAATCCATAATAAAGCAAATGGTTATTTGCAAAATAATAATGGTAAAGTTATTTTTTACTTTTTATGAAAAACAAAAGAGATTCCTAAAGTAGTAGCCAAGCATTAAAAGGATGCCAAAATCAAATACAGAAACAAAAAGGTTGTCGCATATATTTTTTTTTTGGGATAAACTTGGACAAAACTTTATATCATTACCATCAAATTCTTAAATTAAATAATATGCAAATGCTCATTTCAAATTTTATAACATATGTTTGATAAAATTATTTACTATTAAAAAGATTATCATATGTCATCGTTTAAATAAAAATATGATCATATATCTTTTTTTAGTAATCAGTAGTTACATCACTTACATGACGAGTCCCTATTCCACTGATGCCCAAAAGTTTAATACCCACTCCCACTCTACAATTGATGCATGACAACAAATAACCAACCAAAATTGGATATTTTGTCTCTCGCCAAATATTTAAATTTAAAAATGTTTTTACTTATTTATTACAAACATTACATTTTTTTATACCTGTAAATAGTTGGTTAAATTAAACATCATATAATTATTTGGATAAATATCATAAACTGAATATTAATATATTAATACAGGTAAAGATATTACCACTCCTCAAGAAGTAAAAAGTTTACACTTTGCAGCTAGTAGAGATAGAAAGAGAAGAAAAATAAAATGATAAATGTGATAAAAAAAGAAGAAGAAAGATAAAACAATAGAAATTAGATATAAAAATTTAAGATTATTCTTAGAATATCATTCAGTAAGAAAATGATAAGGAGATATTATTTAAAATGAACATTTTATTACTCTAAAAGATGAATAAAGAAATATTTTATAACCTTTTTGCCCACGCATACTTCCTCTTTCTACAACCAAATCCGAAGATTATTATATCAAACAAGAGGTTACTAACTTCATGTTTTTTAAATATTTTTAGATAAGCTTTGAAAAATGTTTTTAACACAACAAATTATAAGATGATTTGACAAGTTTATAATTTTCTTTATGTTGGAAATCTTAACTAATCATTATAAAAACTTAATTTTAAAGTATTAAAAATACAAGAAAAAAACGTTTCTCAATAGCAGAGGCGAAAAAAAAGGAGTAGCGCGAATGATACGTTGCAGCCAGTAGCAATTTGACGAGTGCAATCAGTGACTCACTCCGACCAATCGTAGGCAGACATAAGTTTTCGTCTGTCTTCTTATGGAGGATTTTTGTGCTGCGTATATTAGCTTATTAATTTTATAACTCTTATTAACAAAAAAAATATATTAACTCTTTCTGTATAAGATAAATTTAATTATTGGTTTTATAAAATAAATATATTTCCTGAATTTATCAGTCACTAATTATATTTCTTGAATTTTGAAATCGATAACAGTAATATAAAAAAATTTCGTCATTACATTTAATATATATTTATACTAGTTTATTTTGGAATTAAACTAATTCTTAATAACAATTATAAAAAATTAAAATCAAATATTTTTTATAAAATAAAAAAAATTGATATCAGTTTAATAAGAAATTCAATCATATATATATATATATATATATATATATATATATATATATATATATATATATATATATATATATATATATATATAAAGAGAGAGGTACGTGCATTAATCACGTGGTTCTATCTATCCATATCAGATTAATAAGAAAATCTATCCATATCTGTACCATAAGTGGTCCCCAAAATCAATGGGTCTAGGAGCGTGAAAAGGATTCGGGCTAGGGATGAAATGAGGTAGCATAAGTATAACGAGTATTTGTATTTAAGAAAAATATTTATATTTAGATTCAAATCTATGTGAATTACAATGCCAATATTTTTATTTGCTTGGGTATTTATATTTTTATATTCAATCTTATTATTAATATTTTAGTTCATTTAAGGTTTAATTGCATTGTTGTTCTTTTAATTTTTTTGTCCTATGTCATATATCACGGGTATTCTTAGACCACTGTCTTAATCCATTGAATTTCGTTCCTTTAATTTTGATTGTCCGTAATTTTAGGTTTTATAATATATTTTAAAAAAATTATGTCTTTCTATTTTTAAAATAGAGTAAATATAGTATTTTATGTTACTTTTTAATTTAAATATCTTAAATTATTAAAATTTTCAAATATTTGGGAGCTTATGATATCATTGAGATATAAATAATTTTATAATTTAACAGTAAAACATTTTGTGGAGACTTAATAAAATTTAAAGCATTTTATAAGATACCATATTAGAATTTGAAAAGGAGAAATTTTGATTTTTTAAATTTAATTTCAGTACATTTTAAGTATAAATGTTTTTATACTATTAATGAATTGGAAACTAATAAAGTATAATTTTATAAAATTAATGATTTTATTCATATAAAAATTTATAATTAAATGACTATAAAAAACTTAAAAAGTCATTTTATATTATCAGTATATTTTTATTTTAATGTAGTACTTTATTTGGTACTTTATCTTTTATGTTTAAAAGTATACAAAGTGTATTCCTCCACTATTTATTTGATAACAATAATGTTTAGTACATCATTTACTATTAGCTATAAATATAAAATCTCTCTTATGTCCCTTAAATTAAGAATTAGGATTTGATTCTGTTGCATTTAGATTTACAAGGATGAAGGTGAAATCAGGTTCTCCGGAAATTTTTGAAATACAATTTTACACTTTTCTTTTGTCAATGAAAAATATTTCCATTTCATTAAAAGCCGGTACAAGAAGAGGAATTTGTGTTATTAATGTTGACCTAATGATAAGAGGATTTGAATAATTTGTATTAAGTCTTAAATCCAAACGTCACAACTGCTATTATAAAAGAAATTGTAATTAACTTTTGGCTTGAAACTTATAAGAATAGCTATTCGTCTCGTAGGTTGCTGGAATTTGTTAATGGACTGTGGATTGTGAATTTCCATTGTTGTTTGGCATTTGTTTTGATTCTTTGATGGGCTAGTAGAACTCCAAAAACTTGTAAACTTTTGTTCACATAATTACTTTACCAACCGTGTTTTAAAATGTGTTTAATCTCATGCCGTTGAATTGAACTCGCCCTTATTGTTAAACCAGTTCAAATGCGATTGAAAGTTGATGTTTGATAATAAGCAAAGCAAAAATGCAAAATAATCCTCTTAATTCGCTAGAAGAAGGGTTTGAACCTTCGACCTTGTGGTTAACAGCCACACGCTCTAACCAACTGAGCTACTCCAGCTGTTGAAATTTTTTTCATCTGAAATAATTTTCTTAATCTCAACTGCTATCGTATCATTATGATTACATTTCACCAATAAAGTAGGAAATTGAAATGGTACGAGAAAAGTGATATCACATTTAGGCAACTGAAAGCTACTAAAAATTTTATTTTCTTTTCTAACTTAAATATCAAACTGTTTTAAATATTTTCTTTTTCATTTATCATAACAATATTAAATATTTATAATTATCCGAATGAAGAAAAAAAAATGTGGATCCACTATACTGATAATTTTGATAAAGTTATACAGATGCAGTTGCAGTACATGGGTGAAGTCAGCATTTGAACGAGCATGACGCTTCATCTCATAGCATATGATTGAATCAGAATAGCATCAGTAAGTGTAACTAATGCAGTAAAGTCAGAATCTGAGATTCATGGGTGATTATGTGTGGAGAAAGGAGATACTTCATACTAGAGAATGATGATCACAGTGTCAACCCTGTCTTGACCATTTCCTTTAACAGAGATGTTTCAACTGCCCCCCAACCCAGCCTGCTATAATTGCCAAACGTAGTACAAGACCAGAGTAGGGATTGTATGATATATATATATATATATATATATATATATATATATATATATATTCATATGTAACTCAAATAGCCATTACCAACGAAAACCATCTCTTACAAGACATGGAACAAACAGCAAAGCCTAAAGCATTCATCATCATCCTAAACCATATTATTTGCCAAGTGCATTCATCATCATCCTAGACGTAGTTCATCTGCTATTTACTATCAAACTTCTTTTTTCTTTTCTGGCTTAAATTCAATGGATAATCCTTCTGAATTTCAAAATCATTTTTCAGGTCAGTATTGCCCCTGAAACATATCCGAGGAGCTTGAAGCTACGTACAGAAAGGAAAGCAAATCCAAGGTTAGGTTCATTTCCAGCAACATGTCAACCAAAGTGCAACCAATGCAAGCCTTGTGTGCCAGTCGAGGTGACTATCAAAACAATGGCAGAGGAAGAGAACGAGTACTATCCCATAGCGTGGATGTGTACGTGCCAGAGCAACATTTTTTCACCTTAGGCAATCTATGTCTACCTAGCTTGCTGGTTAGTTCACTTGAGTTACTTTACCAACTTTAATATCTAAACTAGTTTTCCTTCAAGAAACTTTAGCAATACATTAATTTCAATTTATAACTAGCAAGATAAGATCGCACATCCTATATATATATATTTGATCTTAGTCAAAAGCCAAAAGGCTGGGGTTTCTATCGCAAACATTTCTTACGTTAACAGATATGAAATGCAACTTGGAACTTGACATATATAGGCGATGCTTTTTGTGGGTCTATCTGTTTGGGTTAGGAAAAGATAGAATTGTATACATTATTATTATTATGTCATTCATTCACGGGTCAATGTAATAGAGCGGTCAAACTATAAACATGTACATTGATTAATCTATGTTAAAGAATAGCCAACCTCTTGGCTTTTGTTATGAGAAGTTCAATTATTTCAAATTCGATCTACTGTGTACGACTATTATATTATTATGGAATAAAAGAAAAGACTGCCTGTTTGAATTCATGCTAATAATCTAAAATCATGTTGAAATGCTACTAAATGCATTTTTAAATAAATATTCACATACTTGATTGAATTGATATTGAATTTAAAATTAATTTTGAGTTATGCTAAATTTTATTGCTAGTTCGTTTTTAGAACATTCTAACAAATTATTTTATTTAAAATCAATTTTCGGAAACACTGTCCAAAATCAATTTTCAGGATGTTTTGTGCTTGGATGGGGATTCAAGAGGTACCAACGTAGTTGGGATTATTTTAATTTCCATCCTGCAGGTTTCATCCATTTTGCTTAAAAAAAAGTACATATGAAAAGAGAAAACACGTTAGTTCGTGGAAACTTAGAAAACCCACGTTTTTGTTAATATAATTACAGAAAAAGTTGCAGCCTTGCAGGACTTGGCCCTGTGGTTGTTTCTTTCAAACATTTGCTTTAGGAAGTGGCGATGAGCTGTTGAGCATAATTTTACCATGCACCATATATATTCAAAGGACCTACCGAAATATTTTTCACCCCTGTCCAATTGCCAATTTATAATACCATTTTCCAGTTATCAATTTGAATTTACACAAAGACCCCTCAACCGTTAACACAATTGGAGGCAAATTATTTAGCAACATGCACTTATCAGCTTTATATATTCAGTAAACCATTATTTACACTTTCTTTCATTTTTAATTTCAAGATATGATGTGTGTGAGTGTGAATCCACTTTATACAGCTTAAAATTGCAAATCTAAATAATTATATTAATGTATATTATATTAAATTATGATATTATTATTACTATTCTAGTCTAGTATAGTATTGGGGGAAGGAGTTGCATGTCATTTTACATAAACAAGCCATCCATGGAAGATGTTTAGCAGTATAAATAGGCTATAACAAAAGCAAACATTATTAGTTGAAGGAAGGGGGTTGCGATCGATTTGTGAGAGGAAGATATTAAGCAATGGAAGGTTTGATTCCGTACATTATTGCTGCGATAAGGAAGCAAAAGCCTGGGCACATGAAGAGCAAGAGTTTGTCCCATTCACATTCAAATAGCTCAGAACGCAGTTACCATTTGCTATTGGGATCCGATTCCTCTGAGTTCTTGGAGTTGGTCAGCTCCACTGCCAATAACCTTCGTAATCGTAAATCATGATACCTTCAATTCAAACAACCACATCAGTGGATCGGAAAATGTTTTTTTTTTTTTCAATTACTATTTTAGTCATTCATTTGTTGATAAATTAAAGCAATTGTATAAATACCTTATTAGATTTCTAATTTCTGTTAGCTGTGCTGCTTGAATACTGAATAAAAACATGTCTCCATTTTATAACTTTCCTATTCGAATTAATTTATAAAGGTCTGGTGCTGCATGCGACTTTGTAAAAATGAAACAAGGGTGAATAATTGATTAGATAAGTGATTTTTGGGAACAAATTATGCGTTTTTGGGATTTGTTTATTCATTGATTTGCAATGTATATAGACTAATTTATAATATTCAAAAAGCTGAAAACTAACATAGCTAAGTTTATCTCTTAATCTATCTATAAAGAAGTTACAAAATTCAAAAACTAACATACATGCAAAATTCAAAAACTAACAAGTTTATTTATAATTCTAAAATTAAAATAATAGATCTGTAGATCTAAATATAAAAGTTATTAACACTAGTTAGTCATCAGAATGCATATAAGAAGGAACAATAAGGCCTCATTAAATTTTTTCACAAATAAAATGACAATCAATCTCAATGTGTTTAGTATATTCATGAAACACTAGATTTTCATAATAGAACCTTGATTGTCACAATGAATTGGTATTTGTTGTGGATGGACAATACCAAGATCAACAATGACAAATTTTAACCATTGCAACTCATAAGTAAGGGCTGCAAGGGAACAATATTCTGCTTCGACAGAAGAACGAGAAACTTTTGATTGTTTCTTGGATTTCTAAGAGATATGACTTGAACCCAACATGGTAAAATAATCAGTGCTAGATCAACGACTGATAGGATAATCAGCCCAATCTGAGTTAGCATATCCAACTAAACTAATAAGACTGGATGTAGAGAGAAATAAAACTTTAACAACACTATCTTTAAGGTAACAAAGAACACATTCACATTTTGCTACATCAAGATGGGAAGAGCATGGAGATTCCATTAATTGACTAAGTATTTACAAAATATTGAATATCAGGTGACTGTAAGATATAAAAGGGGTCCAACAAGTCCACGATTAGTAATCAGATCGGGAAAAGGAGTACCATCATTTGGTTTAAAACGAAGATGTTGCTCCATAGGAAAATTTGATGGTCTAAAACTAGTCATACCAACATTATGTCAAGGGTATATTTATTTTGACATAAAAATGTCCTTTTTTTTTAGATCGAGGGACTTCAAGGGTAAGATCTTTGATTGTAAATGACTGAGCAATGAGTTGTTTGATGTCAGAAATGGCATCATCATTATTGTTGGTGATGATTATATCATCGACATAAACAAGAATAGATATCTAATTGCAAATATAAGTAAATAGACTATAATAAAAAATGGATTGGCAAAAACCCCTTTGAATGAGAGTGGTTGAAAAATTGGAAAACCATTGACGAGAAGCTTGTTTAAAACTGTAAATTGATTCATACAATTTGCATACACAAGCCTCCCCCTTACAAGAAAATCCAAGAGGTAGCTTCATATATACTTCTTCATTGAGATCACCTTGGAGAAAAACATTGTTGACATCAAGTTGGTGCAATGACCAATTTTTAATGGCAACAATGGAGAGGAAAAGGCAAATTGTGGCCAATTTTGCTATAAGTGTAAAAGTATCATGATAATCTATACCTTTAACTTAAGTATATTCATTTGTAACTAAACGAGTCTTATATCTCTCAATGGAACTATCGGCTCGATATTTGATCTTATAGACCCATTTACAATCAATTGGAGATTTTCTTTCAGGGAAGGACCACAAAGACCAAGTGTTGTTTGATTCAATGGCCTAGATTTCTTTAGCCTAACATCACACCATTCAATTGATTTCATGGCTTGAGAAAAGGATTTTGGTCTTTGGTTTTCAATGATATTGATGAGAAAGGCTCAATGAAAGACTCTTAGATTTGATAGGCAAAAGTGGTTTGCCAGTGGAAAATTTGTTCAGAAAGTCATGTATTTGGTAGCAAGTAGCAAAGGTATGGCCATGCTTTTTGTAATGTTCACAATATGGACGTGGACGCTTTCGAAGATGATGAAATGATGGCTTAGAATCCTGAAGCACAGTCAATGGGAGGAGTTGATTGAACATTGATTTCTTGTTGTTTTTCTTCTTAATGGACTAGATTGTAGATACGCTGAATTGAAGGAATGATTCCATCAAAAGAATCTAACTACAAATAATAGAGAAGCAATCATGAAGTCCTTGAAGGAACTTCATGGCACGATCTTGATTTTGTTGATCAATATTGTTTTTAGCATTGCCATAAATGCATGGAGAGATGGAAGCAATGGAATTGAGTTCATCCCATAGAGATTAGTTGTGTGAAATATAAACAAGCATACGTGTCTTTTTACTTTAGAGCAAAAATAGATTGTTTCAATTGATAGATTTTAGGAGCATTTGATTAAAGTTGTCCAGATTTGTGTAGTGATTTCAAGTACAAAATACTTGGACAAATATCAGGAGAGACAATTAAAAATCCAACTTGCAACCAAGTCATTACAACATTGCCAAGTATGAATTTTTTCTTTCTACTTTGGACTTGGGAGGAACCCATCAACAAACTCAAGTTTATTTTTTTTTACGAAGTGCCATTGTGACAACACGATTCCATGAACCATAATTATCCCTTGTCAATAAGGGTGTAACGAGAATAGTCGAAGGGTTATATGAGTGATGAATTATATAGGAATTTGTATCCATGGGTGTGATTGAATTGGGAGAAAAAAAATTTAAAAGCCATGGTGAAAAAACCTAAAATTCACCGATATCATGTACAAATGAAACAAGGATGAAGAATTGATTAGTGAACTTCATTGTTTATTCATTAATTTTCTATGTATACATAGACTAATTTACAAGATTCAAAAAATTGAGAACTAACGGATCAAAGTTTATATGCTAATCTATCTACAAAGAAGTTACAAAATTCAAAAACTAACAATAATCTTAAAAACTAACATATTTGTAAAATTAAAAGTTAACAATAATATTAAAAATTAACATATATGTAAAATTAAAAAATTAACAAAGTTATTTTTAATTCTAAAATTAAAATAATAGATATGCATATCTAAATCTAAAAATTACAAACGATTTAAATTTAAAACTTGACCTCCTTAATATGGGAATTCAAGAGATCTAAATTGGATATCATGTCATGGATGTAACTAGCCAAAAACATGGATGAGGGAGGGTTAGAGACCTCGCGGTTTTGTCCACTCAGCATTGTGACTGCTACAGGAGTCATGATCAGACGTTTCAAATTCGTGTCCTTTTTTTTCCTGCTATACCATGTACTAATTGGATTTTTTTTTCTTTTCATGAGACTATAACTCAGAAATTTTAATATCTATTTTTCATATTTTGCATATAAAAAATATATTCACTTCTAATTTGATAATTTAAAACAAGCAAACAAATGATATATCGACATAAATTTAATTTTAATCTAAATATGTACAATTTAATTTAAATAAATAAAAATATGAATAATTTGACATTAAAAAATAAATGTATTTAAGAATTCAGCAAAAATAAATAAAATTTAAAAATACAAATAATCAGTGTTTGAAACGAAAAAAAAATTGAATGAAGAACTTTAAAGAAACTAGTTTAAAAATTGATAAAAATAAATAAATTAAAAAATAAAATAAATATTAAGTTAAATAATAATAATAAAGCCTTAGATTATAAGGAGAGTATAAAATATAATAAAACTATTTTTTATGGTGATGGCCGAAGATTATAATATAAAAGTAAAAATTAAAATAGAAAAAAGAACTATACATCAATAATATAAAATTTAAAAATAAATTTATAGTGTCATTTAAACATGATAATTATGTTGATTTTATAATAACCATCTTAAAATTAAAATATAAAATTATTTTAAAGTCAATTAAAAATGTGATTTATATGTTTGAAAATTTAAAGAATGGTTGTTATTTAAAAGAATTTTGGAAATATAATTATGGTGTTGAGAAGAAAGAGAGAGAGAGGGAGAGGGCATGGGAATCCGATCGGTATTCGATGGCGGCGAGCTGAGAAGGGAAGTGGAGAAAAGTGGAATTGACCCAAAATTCATTCCAAAGATATGGAAGCATATCCTCATCTCTGCCAAAGATGAAGATTGGGATTGGGAGAAACAAGTTCCCTCCTTGCCCTCTTCGGCCTACTCTCTCCTTCGTTCCAACTTCAAAACCCCTCTCTCTTCCTCTATTCACTCCGTTTTCCACTCTGCCGACAACCTCACCACCAAGCTCCTCATCCAGCTCCACCACAATCATGGACCTTTCGTCGAGGCTGTCATTATGAGGTACGATACTCGTTTGGGCAAATATGCCGGCCAACCTCGCCCCGGTGGTCTCAGAGCTACTTTGTGTATTTCTTCTCAGGTAACCATATCTTTCTTTTCTTTTCTTTTCTTTTCTTTTCTTTTTCTATTGCTAACGCTTCCTTTTCTCTTCTGCAGGTTGGATGCAAAATGGGTTGCAATTTCTGTGCCACTGGATCCATGGGATTCAAAAACAACCTATCATCCGGTGAAATTGTGGAACAGCTCGTTCATGCCTCTACCTTCTCACAAATCCGTAATGTTGTCTTCATGGGCATGGGAGAGCCTCTCAACAACTATTCTGCTGTGGTAGAAGCCGTTCGCATCATGACTGGGTTGCCATTTCAATTGTCATCCAAAAGGATTACCATCTCAACGGTATAAACATAAACACACAAATTTATGATAGCCGTTTTTGAGTAAAATCTTAGAATCTGTTTGTTACATTTCTCTAATAGGTTGGCATCATTCATGCTATCAACAAGCTTCATGATGACCTGCCTGGTTTGAACTTGGCTGTCTCACTGCATGCGCCGGCCCAAGACATCCGTTGCCAGATAATGCCTGCTGCTCGTGCTTTTCCTTTGGGAAAACTCATGGATTCACTGCAAGTCTATCAAAGGAAAAGGTCATTCATACTTTCTCTCAACAATTTCTCTCATTTTTTTAAGCCATTAATATTAATATTTCATCCTTAATTATAGTCTGCAGAAAATATTTATTGAATACATAATGCTTGATGGGGTGAACGACGAAGAGCACCATGCCCACCTATTGGGAAAACTGTTGGAGACATTTCAAGTGGTAAATACTCAACTGCTTCTTCCTTTCTCTATTCAATATTCAATGTCTCTACCAAACATTTATGCTCTGCCCCCATAATTCCAATGCCACTCTTCTACTCTAATAAAATGTAGGCAATCGTGAATGAATAGTGTTGTTTCTCGATAATTCAGTGACTCTCAGGAAAATGTTCTTAAAACTTGATCGTCATTCTCTGCTCAGTTACACAATGCTGTTAAGTACTAACATTTTGCATATGGTCTGAATTTTGAAACAGGTTGTGAACTTAATACCTTTCAACTCTATTGGTACCTTGAGTCAATTCAAACCTACCAGTGAGCAGAAAGTCTCAAATTTTCAGAAAATTCTTAGGGGTACCTATAATATTCGAACAACAGTTCGGAAGCAGATGGGTCAGGACATAAGTGGTGCTTGTGGACAATTGCTGGTGAACATATCTGACAAGTCCCTTGGCACTGCAGTTCCCCTAACGGACATAGAAGATATTGTTATCTGATATCAATAGCTTCAATTTAATTCTTGCCCTCAATTTTAATTTCGTTTCCTAGTTTTTCTATTGTTTTTATGTTTGGTTCTACAGAAATTAGAAGTAGAACTGTAGAAGACAAGGTGCACTGGCTGAAATGCAACCAAAATGCTTTATATGAATGTGTGATGATCTTTTAGATTTTGATAAAATTGAATTTCAAAGAATTGAAGAAAAAAAAATCATTTGTGAGAATATTTTAAAAGTTTAGAAGAATTGATTTTGTATAAAGCTTAGATTTCACCTGATAGATAAAATATCCTTGTTAAAGAAATTTGTGAGTGCTGTTGGTTAGGATCCATTTGCAGGGTACGACTCCGAGTAAAGTAAAAACAAATTACTTTTGAAGGGTAAATATATGTAGCTTTTAAAAATTCAGTGAATCTCATGTCTACAACAATTGTAAAAGAATGTTAGTAATAAACTTTCTAACATATTCTTTTTAATACATTTTATTATTTTTGAAAATTATATAAAAAAACTCATTAAATGAGAATGAAAATTATTAAAATTTGTAATTTTCAACTAACAGTTACAACTGATGGTGAAGTGTGTTAATGTATTGGAAAGAACGTGTCATAGAATGTGTTGTACGCATTTCTCATAATTAAATTCACCTTAAAGTTAAAAAATCTACTTTCACATATGTGATGTCCATAACCGGCGATCATGCAATTGAGACACTCTTTTCCAATTCAGCTAAACCACCGTAATAGTGGTGTGTACATAAATTGACCAAAATAAAAATCATAGACATGTAGATACTTTGCGAACTAGAAATTGTCTAAAACAAGCAAAAATGCTTTATTACAATTCCAAATTGCAAATTGCTCTGTGCTCCATTCCAATTTTAAAACCTGCCTGCCTCAATTGAATCTAGTTTGCATCTTCTAAAATTGACAGTTGAAGATGGTGATAGCTTGACACATACACACGTATGATATTATGAAGCCAAGAGTGCTTCCAGCTTCGCAATCTGGCCATCCTCATTCTCTGGAATGGGATCCTTATTTACCTCTTGATACAAATCATGTTTCCACTTCTCAGGACGATAGCCTTGTCTTCCATTAAATTTATCTCTTCCCTTGTAACTGTCATTGCCTCCATACCTTCTTCCCCTCCTAGCTTCACCCTTGTCATCTGCAAAATGCTTCTCAGGTCTATCCAAATGCTGTGGATTGCTGTTTCTTTCCTCCTTCTGGCCTGACTTTACTGCAGCCACATTAGCATCACCTGAATCCGCTACAATCTTCTTCTCTCTAAATGAAGCTCTTTTTCTCGACCTTCCGGTAAAACCATCTCTTCTCTGGAAAGTATTATCATCCAGTTTAGCTTGTGATTTCTCATTTCTCTGCTCTCTACCATGATTTTTCTCTTCCCTTTCATTAATATTAAACCGTTTCTTTGTGTCCTTCCACCGTCCACGCTCTTGAATAAAAACAAATTAATTAGATTATATTCTGTGAACAACTAAGTTATGTGTAATATTTCCACCTTATGGCTCAAAATTATAAAATCAAATAATTTTGTTTGTCAACCACATTTGATAACAAAATGACTAAAACATATTATAACTGAAAAATCATTTTTTCTTGCACAAAATGAAAGGAATATTGTACTTGTATGACTAGAGTCAGTATACAAATCATGCATACACAGGATTCCCACCACAACATGAAGACAAAATACATATCCAAAATAAAAAAAATGGAAACTCACCCTTCCTTTGACCAGAGCTTCGGCCAACCTGCCCAGTGCCACCTTGTTCATTGTGCTGTTATAAAACATGCATAGGCAAGCTTAAGGTGGTTATAGTCACTTGAAGGCATGGTGCTGAACACGAATCCCACTACATCACCCCCAAAAATATAGATTGCATACACCGAATAAAAATCAAGCATGCAAAAAAAATTTAAATCTCTTGTTGAATTAAGACATTTTCTAAAATGCAAGTGACTATAAATACTCCAAGTCCTTACAAATTAGAGGCTATAAGAACTAAGAGCCATTTTCAACAGCGATCAATGGAAAAGAGTTGATACATGCAACTCAACAATCAACTATGCATGCAGTAACTGACTGACCCTCCGAGTAAAGACTAAAGATGATTAATTGTATGCAACCCAAAGAAAATATAATAACTGATCTTAAAACAAAGCTAAGATTTTTCGTTTTGCCAAGCAAGCCGTTAAATTAAAAGGGGGAAAAAACTAATAATAGTGATAAACAATTGGTATGCACAAGACCTGAAAATAAGAGAGAGATGTTGGAAGTTGGATAGGATCATTTGGTTTGTTGTGCTTAGCGAAAAGAGCTTCATTTTGAACATCAGTGCTACTTGACACTCTCTCTCTGTCTTCTTTTCCATATTCATCCCTTCTATATCTCTTGTTGGGGCTACAAATAACGAAGAAAGACAAAATGAAACGAAATTCGGTTATAAACAGAAAAGTTTAGAAGAAAAGAGTGATCTCATCACTCACTCTGAATCGAATCTAGAATGGCATCGCTTGGAATCGGAATCGGAGTGACGACCAGACATTCTGAATCTTAGGTTTGTTTTTTCTTGACTTCACCTCTTTTTATCCGCGCCACGCACTCTGTTTTTCAATATAAATTTAAAATTGGATAAATAATATTTTTTTTAAAGTGTATGACTTTGAGAAATCGGTGTAAAAATGAAAAAACAAAATTTAATTTTGAGAAGTGAGACAAATATATCTCTTCTTTAATTTTTGTTAAAGGTGAAAGTTAATGGTAAATGTTGTTAGATATTTTAGGATGAAAATGATTATTTATTTTTTAAAATGAAGGTGATTATTTTGGTGGAGCAGTATTTTAAATGGATCATAATTCTGAGTCGATTAATCTCGTTTCATAGGTGAAATGTAGATCTTCTATGTCAGACAATAGCTCCCACAACCGTAGGCTGCCAACGGGAATCGACGACATTTCGTAAACTTCAATTCTCCACCAATATCTTTCTCTACTCATGTGGTTTCATCATTTTTTTTTCTTGTTTCTCTTTTCACAATTGATCTTTTCTCTACCTCCAGATGAACTTTTTATTTTGAAGCCATAACAAAAAGTGAATCATATAGATGTGAAAAGAGGTTTCGGAAATGTTGAGGAGAGAAGGGGGTTGGATGGGTTTGTTGAGAATCTTATAACTTTTTTCACATTTTCTTCGCTATAACAGGAATTGGATTTGTGAGTTAAATCGGAAAATAAGAAAGGAAAAAAAAACATTTGATTGTGAATGCATTTAGAATTTAATTACTGTGAAGATTTGTTAATTGTTTTGTGAGAAGCATTGAATTGGTTTTGCCTCCTTCGGAAGTGTCTTATTGCTGGATTGAAGAAACAAATTTAAGATGGTAACGTTGCTATGAGATTGTTTCTTTAGGTTTTGGTG
The DNA here is from genome assembly GCF_000004515.6 of Glycine max. Classification (NCBI taxonomy): domain Eukaryota; kingdom Viridiplantae; phylum Streptophyta; class Magnoliopsida; order Fabales; family Fabaceae; genus Glycine; species Glycine max. Next base: position 95,096 of record NC_038247.2, read on the forward strand.
CGATTAGCGGGATATAGAATAAAAAGTTTGGTAGTTTATTTTTCTTTAACGATATTTTTTTATGAAAAACAATTACATCAAAAATTGAAAGCACACATGTCAACTGTTTCGTACATTTCGTGCTATTTGGTTTCTTACCAAATAGCATTGCTCATGTTGAAATAGGTACATAATATTTTCGTGTTGCTTTCAAGTTTTGAAAATACAATTATAATTAGAAATTACTCCCGAACACATATTTTGAATACCATTCTCACAAATTTACTGTGCGTTTAGTTGCATCATGAAATGACAAAAACCACATAAAATACATGGAAAAAAAAATGAAAGTGATAAAGTACTATTCTACTATGATTTTCAAAACTTTACTGAATTCATTTTAAGATGCTAAAACTCTAAACACATATTTATACTCATAAATTTGATCGATTTGATTCGTTAAAAAACATGATACCAAACAGCATAAATATAATTATTTTATTTCACATTTGACATGAAAAGTAATAAAGGAAAAACACAAATAAAATAAAAAAAATAACACAAACTCAATTTTTTATTACTAGGTGAACCATGGGCCTCTTCCCCTCCCTACAACCTCCCCCAATCCATGACCTCCTTTCTCTCGCATTCATCCCTTCCTCTCTTGCACTCCCACCATTTGCACCTCTCATTTTTCTCCTTTCTTCTCTCCAAAGTTGTCTGAAGTCATCTCATTTTTTATTTTTTCTTTTGCTTTTCCCATATCTTAATTTTCATATGTAATTATTTTTAATACATTATGGAAATTAGTTTCCATAATGTAGTTAGCAGTATTTTTAATACATTAGTCACCTAGCAACCAAGAATGCTAGCTGGATACTGGATGTAAAATCTCAGCAAGACGACCATCAATACTCCTGCAACTGTACACTGTTTCAAAAATGCCCATTTTCTTTCATTTTTAACCAGTCTTTTTTGTTAAGGAAATTTTTAACCAGTCTCTTCAATTCAACTTGGAGATAGTGTATAATTTAGATAAATGTTATTTGTACAATTTGTATAACTAAGAAAATTGAGATATAATAATATTGTGAAGAGAAAGACACCCAAAATAATATTGCAATTGTATAAACTATTGTACGAATAATATTATTACTTACGGGACATGTCACGTGAATGAAAATATTAAATACAACCTAAATTACAAGGTTTCATTTTACAACTTAAATTACAAGTAAATGAATTTATTATTTTATACATGTTACAAGGAAAAATAACATGCATATTATACAATAACTAACAAATTGAGTTATTCTGTACATTATAATAAATTGACAGCTTTGATTACTTTTTAACAAAAAAATAATCAATGGGTGTATAACTGCCTTCTTTCTGCGACAACTTTTGCTTCTTGGATTTGCTTTGTCTAGTGACTCCATCCTTCTGACCCTTACTGAATGAGCATGTATTAATCAGATTACGTTAAAGAACTCCTTAAGGAAAAATGACAAGACACACTACTGACACTAGCACTCTGTCAATTCCTATGTTGGAATTGTAAAAGGTAAAGTAAATTGTACACGATAAATATTGTACCTTTGACTCGGAACAGATTTTTGGTGGATACTAGATTCTTCCTTTTGAAGCTTTTCGGCAAGATGAAAATCAGAGTGCTCCAATCTTTCCTCAACAAAACTTGGAGGCAGTTCTATTCCACAAAGTGAACATTTGTAGTCATTCAGCCACAACATTGTCTTCTCCTGACAGCAAGAATCAAGTCTCTCATCCTCCAGGAGATTAGATCCATTCTTCACATTTATGCCTTCAACCTGCCCCAGGTAAGAAGTTGATCCCAGTACTTCTGTAAGTCCACTGTAGTGAGAACTTGTAGCATCATTACTAGATGTTTGCACCTGGTAAATACAGCAGAAAGCATAAATAGAAGCAACAGGAAAATGCTCCTCAATCAATTTCTAAATCCAGTTATATATGGCAAAACAAGTGGGGAGAGAGAGACCTCCTCTACACCATCACTTTTCTGGACAGTGCAGCTTTGGTAGTCTACATCTGACAAATAATTACCGTCAAAAGGATCTCTCCAATCAAGTTGACCTGTCTGCCTACTGTCAATGGACATATCAGTTTCTGCATTACTGACAAAGTCATGATCTGCAACATCTGGAAAAGAACTACAATTTCTATTGACATCTCCCGAAGTAATGAAATTGGTAATGGTCTTCTGTGTAGGATCAGACTTAGCACTACACTTGTCTCCATTGAACTGTGATACTCGAAGGCCTAACAGAATAAAAATATTTGTTATGCTGGCACAGATAAGGCACAGATGAGAACTCTCATAGTCTATCTGTAAACAATAAGCACCTTATCTAGGCCTTGAGCACCGTCTTGATAAATGTCAAGAATAATAAACCTAACAGAAACACATACCTATCAATCTTACTGAAATAGGAAGTTCAGCTTGTAGCAACTTTTTAGCATGCTTCAAAATATCCTCACTTGAGCTGATGTACTTCTGTAATGTCACAGCTCTAGTTCGAACCTATAGGTTGTGCATTTATTAGCACTTGCAAGAAAAGTATAGTCGGACAGTAAATTGTAGGGAGACAATAAAACATCACTAAAGAAACTTGAACAAAAATCAACAAATCATAATATCCTTGTGGTCAAGTACATTGCTCTTCAACAACAACAGGTGACTTTAGTTAAATAAATCATTTTTTTTTTCTTCAATCAAGTTTTATATTCAGAGGTGACAAACCAACTAAACTGTTCTCGACCAGTATTAGGAAAATATTAAGAGAAAACAGTGTCAAGTCATCAATAACTAGTAATACCTCAAAAGAAGCAGTTTTTAGTTTAAGAGTCAATGTTCGCCCAGACAGACCCTCTTTTTGCATGTCAGCTGATAGCATTTCAGCAAGCTCCTCTGCAAACACAAGCTTTGCATGGTTCATATGCTGATGACTGATGGGTAAATATACCGAAAGTCTTATCTAATTCAGAAACTCAGCATGTCATATTCAACTGCTAAACTTTTCAAAAAGCCACACAAGTGCAATGAATTTAAGGCTGCAATCCAAACCAATTGAATCCCAGATATTTGAGTTTCAATAAAGAGGCCGGTACTAGAAATCCCAAGTAATTGACTAGAGCTTATGATGACTACATTGAAAATATGAAATCCAAGAAATATCCTTGAAAGATAAACAATAATATAATAGACAAGACAGATACCCAATTTTTTATGCAACAGCACTTCATCCTTGGTGGCAGAAAATGTTCTTTCACTACTAATACTTTTCCGAAATCTTACTTGGGGAGAATCTGTCTGCCCAAGACCTAAACCTACAGAGCAAAAAAAATCTGCAGCAAATTGACAAAAAGTCACATATTAAAGGAAATCCATAATTAATTTGGTACGGAACATATGATCAAAACACAAATTATGGTCAGAAAACCTAAATTACAAACTTAACAAATAGTAGCTGTACAAAGAAGAAGATAGAATTTTCAAAATAGATGTTAAAACAATAAAAATAAAAAATAAAAAACTTGTACAAAGTTCAGCAGAATTGCCATGTAAACGTAGGAAATCTACAGGGCAGTAAATTTAACTTGCATATTAGTTTTTCGCATTAATAAAGAAAGCAGCAACACCAGAACAGATGGCTAACCTGCTGTTGACTGAGAGAAAAATGCACAAATGTAGCTACTCTTCTCCAGCATCTGCTCACATGTGTTAATTCCAAAAACTCCCTTCAAAATATGTTCAGTGACCTTACCAATGCCCCCAATCTGTTAGTATCATTCATCATTATTAATCACAAAAGCGCCTCTTTTAAGGACAAATGCATATAAAACAGTCATGCAGCCCACATCTAGGAGAAAACCAATAATTTGGAATCAGGAAACCCCAATAATTGATGAAATCAGTATACAATAAACTCAAGCACACCTTTCTGATAGGAAGGGAGGATACAAAGGTCATAACAGCCATACGGTCATTTGGCAAAACATACTGTCCATTTGGCTTGTTTATGTCTGAACAAACCTATATGAGAGTAAAATGTCAATATTATAAAGCCATAGCATGAAATTTCCCAGGAAGATGAAACAATCATTTCATCTCTACTAAAGGGGTTAGTATCTTAAATGTAAAATGATAAGGTGCTTTAAAGCTTCTCCTTCAACAAACGGGCTGATAACATAGCTATGGGGAAAATGTTTGGGAGATAGAACCCAGAACCTTAGCAAGTAAGCGATTTGGTGCCACTCCAGCACTGCATGTGAGACCAGTCTCTTCATAAACCCCAGCTCTGAGTTCTTGGGCAATCTACGTATTCCAAATTTACAAAATCAAGAAATCTAATACATTAAAGGTCTTTCGTTGTAAAATTAATCCAAAGCACGCGCCAACTTACTTCTTCACTTTTGACATTCCTTTCTCTGCAAACTTCAGTTATATCAAGGTATGCTTCATCCAGGCTACCAGCAATGAAATTGGGATCATACCTCCCAAAAACTAACAATAATAAGTTTATATTAAGCTAACATCAGTAATTAAAGGAAAAGTTGCAATACAAAATCAATCACAAACAGCAAGAATACCTTTTCTGGTCAAATCACTGTAGTAAGTATACTTTTTGAAATCTGTTGGGACAAAGATTAATTCTGGACATAGCTTACGTGCAATGAAGCCAGGCATGGCAGCTCGAACCCCAAATTTCCGGGCCTATGTAAAGACCAAATGAGGATCAGGAATTCCATGATTCAGTACATTAAGACCAGATAATACAGAAACAATGTCAAGGTCATAGTGAACCTCATAGTTGGCAGTGGATAACATGGACATGCTCCCAACAGCCATTGGCTTGCCCTTTAATGTAGGGTTACTTAAAGTCTCAACTGCAGCATAGAAAGCATCCATATCTACATGTAACCAAATCCTTGAAAGGTCACGCGAAGCTTCCAGCTCAACAATTCTTCTATCAGCAACCTGTCATGAGGAAAAGTTTTTTACATTCTCTACTTTAGTGTAGTATGAAAATGGGAATTTGGCGGTAAAAAGAGAAACCTTTTGATAATGGGCCAAGTCTTCTTGTGTGAGGTTTGCACACTGAATTCGCAGGTTATCAATTTTCTGCTTAATAAAAGCTTCCTTGCGTTCCTCGTTTTGAAAATATTTGGATCCTTTGCTCATTTCATAAACTACCCTTTGAACTTTCTCCTTGTCAACCAATTCCATTCCTAAAGAACAGAATAGAAATTTTTATTCATTCAATTCACAGAAACCGAAGCGAAAAAGATAATTAAGAAAGAGAAAGACCTGCTTTGGCGGTTGTGTAAACAGTGTGGTAAGATTGCCATGGACGATCGTCTTCGGTTCCCTTTCCCTTCATCATCGCATTCGCACTCCCGTCTAAAACCCGCGCCCCCTTTACAATCATTATTTTCAGCGTAATTCTTTAATTGATTGAAAAATTAAACTCATATCTAATTTTTTTTTTTTTATAATAATTCTCATCCTATTCAACCTATTTCATAAAATCTCGATGACATTTTTATATTCACGTCACGGAGAATTGAAATTTGAAATACTAAGTTAAAATATTTGTATATATTAAATTTTATTAATTCGATTGTTGAATATTTTTATATAGATCAAACATTTGTAATTCTGCAATCTTATAGTAAACATTTACTTATATTTTATAAATATTTATTTGTTAAATTAAATTTATTTAATGGCGTATTAAATAATTTTTCAATTTATAAAATAAAAATTGTCAGTTTGATTTACTCAACTAGAATTTTAAATTTAAAGGTTGGATTCATAATATTTAATATGTACAATGAATTCTTACAAAGAAATATTTTACCAAAAATTACTCTTAGAATAACTTGTATATTTATGTACATTACCATATCACGTTTTTTCTAAACTCAGTTTCTCCCAAACGATAAAAGGCACCAATATAAAATATTTAATTTAATTCTATAATTTTAAAATTTTGAAGGGAACCAGGCTCACCCTTGCCTCCCTTGGGCATGTACCTACCTATAATGAGCCTATTTGTTTAAGTTTTTTTAAAAAAAAAACGTTTTTAATAAAATAAGTAATTTTATGTTTTTTTTATTTGTCTAATTTTTTAAAGAGATAACTACTATTGACTTCCTAAAAATATTTTTTAAAAGATAATTTTTTTCATAATCACTTTTTAAGGTTTAAACAACCTGACCCAAAATGTTGTTTAAATTTATGCTAAATTATAATTGAAAATGGATAGTAAAACTTTGCATATCTTTTTTCAAAATCTTGTGTTCTATAAATATTCTAATAATATTTTATTAATTTTCTATTATATAATTTTAAATATTCCCCAAAAACCAGGTTAAACTCAACATACGATTCGTTAGTTAATAAATTACAATTTTAAAAAGATCATTGCCACAAAAAAAAAAATCTTAAAAATATTACAGATTTACGTAAATAGAATGAATATACAATGAGAGAAACCACAAGTTAACCAAATAATGACAAAAGAACTCTTAGGCTAGGCAAGAAGTGCGGATGCAAACCATTAAACTTAAGCAGCGATGAGGGTTATAATTTATAAAGCAGCTCAACGTACATGTAATCAATATATAAGGAAAATTCTGGCTGTTTAGGAACAAACTGATTTTTGAAGATTATCAATTTTCTGTAATAAGATTATTAGCAAAATTAAGTTTCTTATGTATAAACAAGCGCGCACATGTGCATTTGTTTTAACATCTTGATATAGGTCTTCTTGTATTAAAGAGATTTTTTATTTTCTTGCGGGATATGCCTCATTTATTATTATATCATTTTTGGGTTTAATATAATTTACATTTTTCCTAAAATATATGATTTCATTTTCTCCCTCAAGAAAACAAATTGTCAAATTCCATTGAGCTCTCCTTTCCAATTTTACATCATTAACCCGCCTCAGCAGAAACAGTATCCCTCTTCTCATCACTGCATTCCTGATGCCCTGTGTCACTGCCCACATTGTATCCAATATAACTAATATCTGCCTCAAGCGACCAACTGGTGGGTAAGGAGCTGCCAAGAGCACTCCTTAAAAGTTCTGCCCCATGAATAACGTCATTAAGGATTTCAGAAACACCAGAAATTGTAACCTCCAAAATCACAGACTCCTTGACCTAAAAACCATATCAAGCAGGCAACCCATGTTAACACATTTTAGCTTATAAGCTATTCTTACATGAGAATGAAAATATAGTAAATTTCAACCTTACATGTTACAATTATATATAAATGGTCAAATTAATAGTTAATTAAAATTTCTTGATAACAAGCTATGTGATTCATAATAAAATTTAATTATTAATATTTATTTTTCTCATTTTTGCATAAAAATTTAAAATGACATTCTCATTTGATATTAGTTATACAATTAATCTACGAGGCAAGAATATTCAATATTAGTTATACAATTAAGTATAAATGATTGGGTTGGGATGTTTTATTTAAATTTGATCTTAATCATTTATTAGAAGGAGATATTTATTAGTTATACAATTAAATACTAGTTACTGATTTTTTTTAATAATGAGATTGACTTTATCATTGAGTATACATTGAGTGTGGAATAAGATAAAAATTGCGATCCCACAGTATCTATACTTTTCAGTTCCTTAGAAGATATCGGAGAATCATTATTGTTTTTTGGAAATTCGATTACTGCAAATTATGATTATTGAAAATGTCTAAAATATATTTAATTAGTTTTAATATATTTCATGACAAATAAAGATTTTTACATTTGGTTATATTGTAACCTTTTTCGGTGTATATATATATATATATAGAATTTTTTATGGATATAATCTTCATTCAAAAAACACATCCTAATGATTAAATTATTTCCTTAACAACTTTGATATTTTATTATTATTAATGATGGATTAATACTGTCAGAATTGATATGACAATAGAAAAATAAATATAAATAATTTATATATCTATATCATATAATGCTTAATAACGACAATATCAAATATAAAAAAACTTTAGAAAATAAAAAATACCTAAAAATATAGAAATATAAAAATTAAAATATGCCATATTCACTACTTCAATGAATTGGTTGTAATTAGTGATAAAGAGCCAACATAATATTCTACAAATACACCATAAAATTTTTATCTTGAAGATATGAATCCTAACAATTTTGCATTATTTATTATATATAATATAGAATGAGGGATATACATCATGAGGGGTCAATTGCATTATTTTTTTTTAGACTAAAAGTTTGTAAAATACATTTTGTATTAATTATTTTCTCCTCTTCAAAATTGAAGGTGTGAGATGAAATAATTTATAACATTATACTTTTGTCTTTAATCCTAAGCTTTATTGAGATTTTATTCAGGTCCATTCCTCAATTGATAGTTTGATACCCGATCAAGTTATAACCAACAGGAAAGAATAACGATATGTTTGATGAGTATCATACATGGCACTTGGATAAAAAAAAAAGAAAACAAAACAATGTTTTTTTATTAACAAAACATGTTTCTCTTCATATACCAGGCAACTTGTGAGAATTGTGTATTGTTACGACTCCCTAGCCAAGCGAATCCTCTCATTGTTCATGATGTGATTTGATAACCAAGTCCAAGTGTAATGGAGGAGCAGCATCAAATTAAGAAACAGGAAAAGCAAAGGAAAGAGAGAGGGAGAGAGAAGTGGAAACAAATTTCATTGAGTCCAATGCTAAAACAAACAGTTTTGAATTTGTCATCTCATCTCAGAAGCACGCATCCAAAAGACAGCAGCAGCAGAGGGCAGCCAAACTGCACCAATTCAAACATATGAATAAGAACGCACGCAAGTAATAAAATATGATTTTTTTTTCTATTTCAATATAAACATTTTTATCAACTAGCGTCACAATTATTACTCATACAATACGGCATTTTAAACAAACAAATAATGAATCTAGTTGGATCGGATCTGACTCGGCGATCCAAATTAGAGAGAGAGAGACGCACCAGCCTTCCAAACAACCAGGGCCGGTTGAATTTTGTTGACGGGGCGGAGGCTGAGCGTATTGAGGAGCGTAGGGCGGAGGATACCCCTGCGCCGGGTAGGGCGGCGGAGGATAGCCTTGTTGCGGCAGATATCCCGGCGGTGGGTATCCCGGCGGCGGGTATCCTGGCGGTGGATAGCCTTCCTTTCCGTACCCCTCCGGCTTATAACCTATCGAAGAAAAGAAATTAAAAATTGAGACTCAGATTCAATTAATATATAAAGCAAGATGCACGGAGAGCGAAAAGGAACCTTGCGGCGGTGGAACTCCGACTGGCGGCGGTTGTTGCTGCTGGTTGTAATAACTCATTGCGAAATGGAGTTTTGGAAATAGGAATATTTATTTGTTTGTTTGCTTTGAAGAGAATAAGATGGATGGTATTGGGGCACCTCATGCATCCTTACACCTCCAATCAAAATACTACCTTCCAAACTCACTTCATAACTAATTTTATTATTTTTTAATTGGATTCTCTTTTTAGTTCTTACCCCCCACAAAATATAATAGAAATATTAAACTTTTAATTAACAATGTAGAGATTTCTTTGTAAAATAAAGTTTCTTCAAATTGGTATGAAATGAGAAGAGAAATAATCTTTTTGTTTATTTTTTAAAAATTAACATGATTTTTTAAGATAATCAATAATTATAGATTATTTACCTTTAAAGTCATTTGAAATTAAATAATATTTTCTATTCGAATCTTATTGATGAAAATAGATATAATTGATAAGAGCGATCCACTAAAAGCTACCCGTCAGATTTTCTAATCAAGATTCATTATCGATGAAATTGAAGAATATTCTATACTGTTAATTGCAAAAAGTTTATTAATTTTTCCAAAATATTTACTTGCACTTTGTATTAATTTTCTTGTACATTGTCATTCAAGTTTATGCAAATCTTCAAGGCTTCAGTTCTTTTAACAAATTAACTACTCTATTTTACTTTGCATATCTATTGTTTTCAATAGTTCAATACTTCATTTTTGTTTCATGTCAAAAAATAGATGCATTTAGTATTTTGAAAATACTACTATGTAATTAAATATTTGTTTTTTCAGTCAAAATCATTATTAAAATTTTAATTAAAAGAGCAGTACATTGCTTCTTATTATATTTTCATTACACCAAACATAGGTTCGTTATAGTGCTATACTTTTATATATGAACAATAATTAGACCATCGTTAGAACATGGTATTGCAGCATGAAAAGAAATGGAAGCAATTCGGCTAGCTGATGCAATCGAAGCACAATAATCATTCAATGGATTCATATTTCATACGCCGAATAGTGTTTTATAGATTGTCACCATGACACTGTTAGCTTAGCCATGTGCATGAATTACACATTTCGATGTGATTCTTGACATTATTGGATGCAAATATGAAAATAACTCTTTTGTTTTTATGATATACCTCTTTCCTCTCTACTTAGAATCAAATACAAATGCTCAAATAAAACAATGTCGAAAGGTCATGCCAACATTAGTGATTAGTCGGGGTGTCAAAATTGAGTAAGTTGACGGGTCAGCCCAAATAATTTATTATATGAATTTCATGGTAAATATATTATTTTCGAGATGTCCATTTGAGGAGATGATATAAGGTGCAGTGATCTTGATAAAAGGAAGGATTAAAATGTAAGTGATTGTCATTGTTTTAAAATGTATGTACTTCTAAAAATTGTAAAATTATAGGGATCAAATGAGTAATTTAAAAAAAAAAAACTTGTCCTTTCAAACTGTTACTCCTACCTTAAGAAGGAAAAAAAGGAAGTTTTGTACATTTGAGCAATGGATACCAAAGCAAACAAGTAATTAAATTATTTTATGAGAGATAATTAAATTCATTTTTTGTATAATACTAAGAGAATATGTGAACAGCTAATGGATGTTGACTCATTGGAAGGTCAAAATAGCGATGGGCTTGAAGCTGTTAAGAAGCCCCATATGCCACCGTCAAAATGATGGCCCATGTGAGCTGGATTTGATCTGGGTGCCTGCCCGCCTTTAGACATATATTATGCTCCCCATAGATAGAAAAGAGAAAATTCCAATTATTATTATTATTATTATTATGCCCTCAATTCAATTGGGAAACTTCCACAAGGACAAGTTTGATGTTAACCACCCCTTAAGATACATTTTTTTGCGGTCTGATCCAAGAAAACTGCACATGGCTTTTAAAACTCTTACCCTGTTGATTTAACTACAGTGCTAAGCTTTGCTGCAGTCCTTCAAAGCTCCCCTACATTTTTTTTTTTACATATGAAAATTAAAATGAAGAGTAATGTATTTCTTCTTCTTCTTATTATTATTATAAATTAAAATGATAAATGGTGAAACTAACGCATTATATAAAATTAAGTCAATAGCATGATAACTCTTTCACTTTCTGTTCTTCTCCTACAAATTTTGGATGTATTTATTTCACTTTCAGGACGAGACGTAGACTTCTGTCTTTTCCCTCTTCTTTATTTCTTTTTTTCTTTATAAAATGGTTTAAAGAAAATGTTCTTCGCTAAGTACGCCTTAGGAGTTAGGACTACTCTAATTTGACCATCTACACGTGCACAACACCTTTTAAGATTAGAATCATGTTCATGGCTCATATTGCATCAAATGATATTCCTTTATTGCCAAGTCACTTCTCAATAAATATTTTAAAGGTAAAATCATATTTTTTCTTAAACAATCTAACTTGAAGTTGCTAATGTAATAAATTTCGATAGTTCATAAATAAGAGACTAACTTATATAGTTTCATTACTGCTCAAGTAAATATTAAAATACGTACTAATCAGAATAGTAATTACATATTTTTAATATTATGTTAAAATATGTTTTTTCTCTCTTAAAAATTAGTGAATAAGTTTTTTTTAAAATCTATTTTTCGTCTTTTTGCAAAATTAAAATCTACAATTTTTTTGGTTTGAGATTAGACTTATTGATATCCATACGTATGTGTCATTCTCATGTTCATGTGTTATTTTCCTTGTTAGTTGATTACTATCCTTAAAATTTATGGAGATTAAAAAAGCCCACAAATTACAAATAAAACTGACACAAATTTTCAAACCCCACCTTCTCTAACCTTGGAAACACGAGTACGTAAACAACAAAAAACTAGACTGTGACAACGAATACAACTCCACCATGATGCACCTCCTACCTCACCTTCAAATCCTCCCCGCTGCCATCTCATTCCTCCTCAACTCCATCCTCACCGGACCCTCACCTATGAAACTCTTAACTTAAATCCATCCACAATATTTTTTTTTTATATTATCATTCAATCACATATTAATATGTATTATAAGTTTATTTATTTTTATAAAAATTACTTTAAAAATCTCACTTAATATAATATTTTTATTTACAAAATCACAATATATAAAAATCAAAGTATTCGAAATTTTAATGAGATATTGAACTACTCTAATCACCATAACATTAAAAAAAACTTTTAAATAAATTTAATCAGTTTTATTTTTATTTTTAAAAAACAAAATGTCCTGGATTTATCCTTAATGACCGTATAGTATGTTGCAAAAAAGAATTTTATAAATGACAATTTTAAATTAAACTTTACAAGAGGGCTTTAGATAAAAGTGCGTGTGCACGTGGAGACATGTGTTTTGAATATGTGGAAGCCCGCATATGAATATTATGCAAACGTGCCCACATGCTTCTGTGAATCCTAGTAGAGTGAATGAGATTGCATGTGGATTCATAAAATCCCCAGTCAACCACACTTTGCCCCAAAAATTTTTTACAGTCTCCATTGTCGTAGTTCTGCCAAAGCCATTTTTTTTTCTCTCTTTGCATGCATAGCAATAGAATCTCTTCACACACAGAGAGAAAAAAAGGGTGGTGGTGGTGGTGGTTATGTTTTTATTTTGAGAATGAGACTGACATAAAAAAACAACCAGCACATTTTGCTCTGCAGCAATCTAAATAAATATTACTAGTACTATACAAACTATAAAAGAGGGTTATGTTTCCGTTGAGTCATTCTTTAATCGCCACACATGATGGGCACGGAAAAGGAAAATGGGGCACAAGGATGCTAAATAATTAATGTGTGTTGTTTATGTCCAGAACAGCATATATATTTCCTTTCTTCATTTGAACACTAAACCAGATTACTAAATCAAACCCATTTTTAAGCTTAAGCTATATGGACCACTTTAATTAATATTGTTGTCAACTACAAACACCATGCACCCTTTGCTAATCATGTATCTTAGTAGACATTAGTAGTAATCTTCTCTCAAATTGGGACATATAAAGCGTGCAGACAGAGAGAGAGAGAGAGAGAGGCATTACTGCTCAAGGGATAGGTGTCCATACAGTGTGGAAGGGGAAATGGACGTGTAGCCGGTTTTGTTAAGAGGGTACACAGTGCATCGCTGTCTAGCATGTGAAGGGTGTTGTGTTGTTGTGGATTTCTTTCTCTCTCTTTACATTTACATGCACCCCAACTGGCACTTTGCACATATGGGAAGGAAGAGAGTCAGGACAAAACTAGTCTAGGATTGGAGTCCGATTCTCTTGGTTTTCTCCAACACTTTATCCAACTTGGCTGGTGTTCACCCGAAACCAAAACTAGATAGCCACGTTGCCACGCAGTTAATAATACCTAGTATAGTAGTATGTGAGTGTTTCATCCAAGTTGAACTCTCTCTTTTTACCATTACTCCCTCTTCATCATAAATTGGACACTCCTTCAAAGTAAAACCAGAATAAGTAGTGTGAATAACCAACCCATTTTAGATTTCATTCCTTTGAGAAGCAAAGGAGATGAATGCATTGGCTTCACAATGCAGTAGTGGGTGTGAGTCTGGCTGGACTCTATACCTGGAGCACTCTTTCCAGCTGAACCACAATGCCTCTTCACATACAACTTCGCAGTTGTTCAAAGACAAACAGACCAAAAAGCTGGAGGAGGCTGAGGAAGAGGACTTGTCCATGGTTTCTGATGCTTCTTCTGGGCCTCCACACTTACACTTGCCAGATGCACAAGATAATGGGAGCTTTTATTCTGCATCTAAGGCGGCAAAACTTGGCAAGAAAAGTAAAAAGAGGCAGAAAGTTAAGGAAAACCAACACTTGCCTTCTTTGCTTGATGATACTGCTAGCTCTCCGGTCTTTGACTTCTCCATGGTGACTTTCACCTTCCTTGCATTGCCCTATCTCCTTTTTCTAGTGCTAAAAAAATCACCACTTGTAGTTCTTGTTATGCGATATATAGATGATACTCATTTGGCTCTTGACAATTTTTCAGAACAATTTCACTGTGACCAAACAACAAACTTCCGCAGAGAGCATGCTAGATTACTCACAAGGCTTCTCTGCTACTTATTATGAGGTGCTTCATTGGTTTGCTTCTTTCTTTGAAGGCTACATTTTATTCAAAGTCATATATGAAAATAATCATATTCTTGCAGGAGAGATCCTCATTGCAAGACCACTTTGAGTTTTTACAGCAATCTCAATCAGAAAATGGAGTTCGTAACAACAAGTAAGCAAATGTTTCTTCTGTACACTGGTAAAGTATTTTATCATATGTGACCATTCAATTGCATTTCGTGCTTAACAGATGGTACGGAGAGAAAGAGATGGGAATGATATAAAGATAAGTTCTATTTCTACGGATGGCTACCGCAGCTATACAACTTGTTGCAGTGGAAGATACTGAAGATCGATGAAGATGGTGTGGAAGGAATCTGATCTCGAAAGGGATTCTGATCCTTTGTTTTCTATTGTCATATCTTTTAGCTGTCAATGCAGTGAGAAACAAACTGAAAGGAAGGAAAATTTAGAAATAAACTTTTTTTTTCTTCTTTTTTCTTTCATAATTTAATTTTCTTGTCAATGAATAGTGCACACAAGATAGATAAGTTAGGCAGGTTCAGTGTAAGCATGCTCAATCCTTGTTTTTGTTTGATGAAGCAAGCCCCATGCTCAATTTATATCACCAAAGCAACTTTTGCCAAACAAATATTTAATTCTTCAACCGCATATTCTCCAAAAGTATAATGACCAAGCCTTTGTTTTTCTCTTCCGGGTATAAAATACTAACGCTCTAATGAAATGAAATGAGAACAACTTTTACGCATCAAGAGCTATTGTATAGTTGCTGATGCCTGGTAGAGTGCATCTTGTTCTTGTGTTCATATTCAAAATTCAGGGGGAGCAGAGGTTCCTGCTTTCAGTGCTTTGGAAATGCAAAATTTCCTTACTAAGTGCAATCTTGGGGCTGACAACATGTTCCTCAATCTTTCTGTGTAGTTTAGATCTCAGCTACGCGCGCACAAGTGTATCCTAAGTAATACTCTGGAAGATGACAGTGATACGCTCCTATATCGTAAAAACTTAGGCAGTCACATCTCAAAATTAGCCCCGAAATTAACAAACTAATAACACAAGAAAAGCGTATAGCTATGAGAGGAATATAAATATATGGCGTTTGTGTTGAACGAAATTAATTATGCTTTTAGTAAACCAATTGTACGGTTTTTTCCCGCTTTTTTTAATCATAAAAATCCATTTTTTTAGTCAAGCGAGACAAAAATGTAGTACTACCCACTAATTCTGATGAAGGCCATGTCATCCTAGTTGAGTAGGCAGGATGTCTTTAATCTACATTTGAATCTTTACGTTAGTATCTGTGAATATAAATTAAGATTATCTGTAATACATAATCATCTACAGATACAAGACCTTCATACACTTTTGGAAGAGTCTAGACTTTCATATATATGCATCTCTTAAAATGTTTTCTAAGCTCAGGAGATCCTTCCTGAGATCTTCCAGACCCAGAGGAACATGCCCCATTTTGTTTAGTATTTCAACTTTATCTCGTTTGGGAGGATCCCCATTTTAAAATATCATAAATGATGTTTTTTTTTTAATGTAGGTTTGCTCCCTTCAAGTCTGTCTGCTTGGAAGCTGTCGTAGGACTTGATGTCATGCACAATTATGTGTCTCTTTAAAAGTTTTTTTTAATATGTTATTCCTTTAATTTACTTATTATTCCCAGAATCTAGTATTGTGAGGCCAGAGAGGTTGAAAAGATGGCCATTGAGAATTTGGGATGCCAAAATAAAAATATCTGCCCGCATGTTTGTTTTCTCCTATATATAATCCGAGTACGGAAATAGGAATTAAAAAATGCTAATAGAGGAAGCTAAGCTAAAGACAAATAAAACTCAAAAACTTCTAGATAGAGAAATTATTTAACTTAAACGTTGTCCACTTGCATTCCATGAAATTGGATAAGAGTCCAAAAGAGTATGGGAAAACATTTTCTGCCTTTCCAACCACCTCCAAACCAAACCCTTCCTCTATGACTCTATCCCCGTTTTCACTGAGGAGCTGGGAAGGGGCTTCATAGCTTTCAAACACGTGGTTCATGTTTGATCTTCTATTTCTGTGAGCATTGGATGTTCCCATTTCTCAGGACAACACTCTCTGCATACCAAATGATGACAAACAGTGACTGAGTCACGTGGTCAAAACTAAAATCTACATAATTGCTAGTATGTCTTATTGTGCTGTGCAGTGTTTTATTTCCCGCCACTAGCATTAGCAACAAGGTTGAGGACTCAAAAAAGAAAAAGAAGCAACACTTGAATCAATCCTCTCTGTTGAAAATCAACACTTTTTTAAGTCAGAGGAATTTTAGGTTGTTGGTTTTAATATGAGGAAAAAAACGTAGGAGAAGAAAAAAAGAATGTGATTTTAATTTGGAATAATTGATATAATTTTTATTGAATAAGTTTTATATTTAAATATAATTGAATAAAAAATCATACTTTATTATTTAAGAACTGTTATTATCATCTACTGATAATTTAAAAATAGAATCAGAAATTTTAAGTTTAAAACTCACTTATTTACTAATAATATAATAATTAATTCAAATTAAAAATCAAAACTAGCTTCAGCATGGATGTTCAGCAACATAGGTGCAGATTCTTAGTTGAAATCTTGTAACAAATTTTTACTGTTCAATATTGGACTTGACATTACGATGCTGATATTGTATCTCCAATGCTAAGCATATAGAACAAGTCACGTACGCGTAAACTATCTCCATGTGGACCCTGCTCAGCTGGCTGGATATTCAACTCTTGAAGCGTCAAGTTACTTTGATTGAAGGGAGAGGCTCACATAACATAATGCCAATGACAACAATATTTCTCGGATCAGTGTACGTATTAGTTATTTGTCTTGTATTTTCATTAATAAATTGTGAAAGCATCACTCATAAAACAGTACCTGTTTGCTCAGTAACTGTTCTGGACCCTTTCTAGGCTCACTTCGCCCCACTTAAGAAAATAAAACAAACAACATGCTGATCTAATATTACTAGCCTCAATTACCTATTATGAATCACAACCCTAATGAGTCCGAACCAACCAGAACTTCTAATTAATTCCACGCATTTTATTCTCTTATATATACTGACAAGCAGGTAATCACACTAGAGCTTCCAGGGCCATCGAAAACTCCAAATTGATCCATCCACATTCTTCATTGTTGAGCTGGCGCTGAACAAAAACCATAATTTGAGTTCAACTCATGCTTGTGATGAATAAAGAAATCAATAAAAAAAAAATTGAATGACTTATTACTACAAAAGTGATTTTTGACACTAAAAACCTGTTTGACAATTGCCATTCACTTTCTTTCAAACTCTCTTTTCTAGAGCCTCTCTAAACTTCTCATCAGATCATTTATCACATATTATTTTTCTCTCTTAATTACTTCATTGTTTTCTTTCTATCTCACTCTTTTTTTTTTTACCCATAACCTAAAAAATGAGGTTTACATTCATATTTTTCCTTTGACTTTAGGTAAAAATGCACATGTTGAACCTAAAAGTAATGTTTGGCGGCACTGCCAAACTATTCGATCAGTTCAGTTACTTATATATTTGATGCTGTTGACGAGTGATTTCAGGCCCCTTGAAATTTGAATTAGTCATTCATTTCAATCCAATGAATATTGTTTTATCTAGTTAGTTACACACCTTGCAAGAAAGAGTTACCTTGGTATCGAGATATCCCAGGAGAAAACAAATTAGAAAGAGAACGAAAGAAGAAACCCCGACCCCAAAAGGATGGAATTGTTGGTGCAAATGAAGTTTGAGCCTTGAGGTTTAATTTACTATTAATTGAAGAATCCGTGTCAATTTAAAGTCAGTTATTTGAAACATTTGCACTTGTAAGAGGATGTTTAACGCGGGGTACATGAGTTGTTTAACATATTTTTATCATTCCAACATATGACTTGGCTTAAATGAGTTGCTTATACGAGTAATCGTTGCTTAATTCATTCTTATTAATTAAAAAATTATTTTTTAATTAAAAAATTTAATGCGACTCAAGTTAAAATACTCACTCTAGTAATTTTAGCATTAAAATAAATTTGTATAAAATTTTTAAATTTATGTGATATTATAAGACTCATAAATTTAGATAAACAACTTATTTAAAAAATCTCTAACATACATTTAGAAGGTCTTGGTTTATGCACAAGATATTAAATATTGAGGCTCACTATTACAAGAATTTATATGGTCACACGTATAGAACAAATTAAAGGAAAAAAAAATTAAGTATAACTGTAATATTTCTTTTGGGTTAGACTTGTAACGTATGAGCTTATTGAAGGAGAGACCAAGACGATCATGTTTCTTCTCATGGACAGACTCTTAATGTAAGAGCATGATACTGCTGATTAAGTTAAAGTGCCAAGGAGCTTCTATATATAGGTAGTACCTAAGACTTTAAAAATGTTTCTGTACCTTCTAAGTTCTACTAAATGTTTAAAATTTCTTAAAAAAAATTAAAAGCTTTTAGATGATTTTAAGATATTGGTTAATCGTTATTTAACTATTCATTTTTGGAAGATATTACATAAGTTAATAAATATAATTAATGTTCTTGTTTATATTGATATGTTTTGAAACTTTTTCTGATATAACTTCTATCATTATTTTTGTCTTATTTTTTTATAAGTGTGTAAAATATTTAAAAGTTAAATAAAAATAAGGATATGCATAAATCTATTACTGTCTTAAGCTTTAAATAATAAATAAATAAACAAAAAAAAAACAAAGGAATAATAAGTACTACCATTTATCTAGTGCTCCCTTGTGGTGCCCGAGTGAAACATATAGGTAGGGTAATGGGAAATTGCTGCTTTTCCTTGTCTTCTATTCGCTGCAAACAAATTGAATGAGTTGTTTAATGCAAGAGATAGTGGCATAGTGTCATGCCATTAGTTATAGGCTTTGCCTCATTGAACTTGTTTAGATAATTCTATTAGCTTATGTATGTTATAAAGTTGTTTTTCTTAGAGGATGCTATAAAGTTGCTAAGAAATGATTTTTATATAATTAATTGTAATTGTTAGATTTAAATATAATTGAGATGTGTGATTAAATTAATTTTAATTATAGTTTCTATATTAAAACATGTTATAAAGAGAAAAAAATATATATTCTCAAACGGATACTTGTATCAGTTTATTTTCACAATAAGAGTTTTATAAGTTGTGTTTTATCTAAAACAATTTTTTTATTAAAAATAAATAATTACTTTTTAAATAAGAAAAAGCAAATATGTAGTAATTCTTAAAATAAAAAAACAAAATTTACATACAAAATGAAGATAAATTTGTTCCTCTTAAGACAATTGACCAATTAAGGTCGTCCTGGTCTGACTTTATAGTGAGGTATCTGACTAAATTATACCTTGTCGGATATGCAAAAAAAGCTGGTAATAATCTCAACTTTGGTAAAAAGTGGGTACCATAACAAGTTACCATACTAGTAGACACTTATGTCCTCACAAACTCGTCAGAGTATGAGATGCACTGAAACAAAGATGCTCATCTAGTGAATTGCATGGAAGCTTGTCAGCGATTTGTATGCGAAAATTATCATTTTTTTTCTCATCAATTATCTTCACAAACTCGTATATTTGTGCAATTATCATGTTTTTTTTCTTGTCAATTATGGAAGCTTGTCAGGGATTTGTATGTGCAAAGTATCATTTTTTTGCTTATCAATTATCTTCTCAAACTCGTATATTTGTGCAATTATCATTTTTTTTTCCTTATCAACTATGGAAGCTTGTCAGGGATTTGTATGTGCAAAGTATCATTTTTTTCCTTATCAATTATCTTCACAGACTCATATATTTGTGCAATCATCAATTTTTTTTTCTTACCAATTATCTGCATAAACTCATCTGTTTGTCCTTCAGAGGCTCAACGTCTCCACTCAACAGGACTCTGATCCCAACGGGGTTAAAGCCATAAACACACACATTTTCAAGCTACAACTTTTATTAACCAGGATGGCATTAAAAGAATAAAACTGCCAGCTAGTAGACCATACAAAGTCTATGATCCCCAAGTATGTTTGAAAGAGAAATGTTCTTTTCTCAAATAGAAGTACTGGCACAATAAGAAAGAAAGAAAGAAAAACTAGGGAGAGTAATTAAGGATGGAGGGGAAACAATGTCCAAAAATAAAAAAATAAATGAGAGAAGTTTCTGAATACTATGGATTTTTTTGTCCAAATAACAAAACTGTTATTGGAAAGACGACAAGTGTACATAAGATTTATGTTTCTATCCACGGAATATTGTAATGGTCTGCTATTAAAATTTATAGCATATGAATAAAAAGTGATTTCCAAATTAAATTACATTTGTTTATGAAACACTATTTGATGCCTGGTTACTCTAGCAAGCGTTTGTGCTTACACCAGGCAATGGCAACCACATACAAGAATATGGTCCCTGCAGTGCTACCACCAACAGTCCAGAGGAATTGCGTCATCCCCGCTTTCTGGTCATCAAATAGCTCAATGTGAATATTCATGCCAAAAATACCCGCCACAACAACAAAGGCGCTCACTACCAGAGTTGCTGTGGTCAACATGACTCCCATTTGGAGGAGATGGTTCTGTTTGTCATCCAGCATGATGTTGATGTAATCCTCTGTGTCATCAACGTACTCCCTCAGCTTCAACAGGACGACCAACAAATAAGAAAGTCATAATAATAGATGAGCAAATTTCATTTCACTTCATGTAACTGGTAAATTATATCATGTCAAATTGTCATAGAAGATAGCCATATTGGATCAGAAATGTTCAGCGATCATAACCTAAAGCTGCCAACCCCGAGATTTACCAAACTCCCTTGACATATAATCCATCCATCTTACTAATCATATTTGCCAATGCACCCAACATTTTCAAAAAATGGGAGAAGTTGATTTTGGGTAATGTGTTTGATACCGGTTTCAAGGATGGATTCAGCAGACAATGACAGATAAACGGGTCACGACTGATGGCTGAGGGAGAACAGAGTATTGATGAGTTTGGTCATTGGAGGATTCGGTTGTCGTTTGGTAGAAAATGCTAATGGGCATTGATATAATTTTTTCTTGTGTTTCAGGGGTGATAGTAGAAGGGAGTGGCAGTTAATGACGGGTTGTGCTAAGTTCTACTTCTGGATATTGGTTTTAGTGTGTGATGTTAGCAGTGAGAAAGTCGAGCCCAAATATGTTGATTTGGAGAGGACAAAATGCTAATCTCCACAAATCTGTTACTTGCTCCACAACCAACAAAACCTTTTTTTAATATCAAGCATTGTGTCTTTGAAATGGGAGAAGGAAGGAATTGTGAGGATTTGGCATGAAGCCATAATAATTTTAGTCCCTAGGGTTTTATAGGGGCCAGTAGAAGAAACGTTGGCAATTAGCATGAATCTAAGAATGTCAAGTCAAACCTCTTGTTAGGCAGAAGAGGCGCATGCATGGATACATACCGTAGAGAGCTTGTTCAAGGTGCCATCAATCTGGACAAAGTAAGCCTCCAAGAGCATCTCAAGCTCCTCGACATCAAGTTGCTTGGTGACGGCACTGAAGGAGGCGCTGTCCCTACCGAGAACATTGTCGAACGATAATTCAGGAGCGGTCCTAAAAAAATTGAAAGAAGAATTACATTTAGAGGTTAGGGAGAAGCGAGTAGGAGAGTTAAAAGGGAAGGAAGAGGTGCCTGTGAGGTTGAAGAAGATCGCCGTTGTCGGCAGAAGAGGTATCGTCGTCGTCATCGTCGTCGTCGACGACGACGACGTCGCCATCCAAGACCTGTTGTTCGGCTAGCTTTTCAGAGAGATACATCTCAGCCATATCTTCGTCGTCATCGAGCAGGTGCTCCAATTCATCCCTGACCTTCTGAACACGACCGGTGATGGCGACTAATCGGCTCTTAATTTGACGAACGCGTTCCAAATTGAGAGTACTGATCTTGGAGGTGAGCTTGTCCAAGGCGGGATGAGCCTCCTGCTCCAAGGTTTTAGCCTCGTTTTCCAAGACGCTACAAGCAGCCTCCAGACAGGCCTCGAGGGAAACGAACTCGAAGGGAAGAATCTTGATGGCGTCGTTGGGGTTGGGGTTGGGGTCAGCATCAGCCTGGTTGTGGTGGCGGATGATCCTTGCCTGGAGCTCATGAAGGAAGGGGGTGACGGAGGGGTCGCGAGAGTTGAGGAGGAGGAGCTCTTGGGCGGTGATGATGGCCTTGATGTGCTCCAAGTTGATAACGATGGCCCTCTCACGGCCAAGAAGGGTGGAGGGGTAGGACAAGAGAGGGTCCAATATACGCAGGTCTCGCGCGGGGAGTCCCGTCCGCCTCATGATGGCGTGCTTCCCGGCCTCCACCACCTCCGTCTCTCCTTTGCCGTCCAGTACCAGCCATTGCCTCACTCCGCTTCCCTTCTTTCGAATCCCTGTCGTCGATCTCTCCTCCCCTCCCCTCATCCTCCCTCTCTCTCTCTCTACTTCTTTATTACTTTCCTCTTCTTTTTCTTTTGCAAATTCTTGTGAAAATATAAGTTTATTTAAACAAAGTTCACCATCTTTCCTTTTTTTAAAAATATTTTTTTATTATTGTAAATAATTTATTGAAAAAATATTACACTATACCTTATAATAAGTTTTTCCTATAATATATCAAGTCTTCTACTCATCAAAAAATATAAACTCTTGTAATTTTGAATCGATTGGAGTTGTCAGCCATCATGTAACTGATTTCATAGGACTTGAAATGTTTTTATTTTTTATTTTTTACGTACAAGCATAGGGGGCCTTGGCCACTCCTGATTTTTTCTATAAAAAAGAATTTCTTAATGTATATCAGGATTATTATATTGATTAAGAAGACTTCACCGTAAAATTAATAAGAATTAGGCTTTGAACGAAAGTGAATCAAGAATAAGATATCACATATCCACTGATGACATGATACGAGTAATATATTGACGTAGATGGAGATTGAAAATGAACAGGTGGAAGATACAGGGTGAAATTATGGAAGGAAACTAGAAAAAGTTGCATGACAAGGGAATTGGTCGTATAGAGTGAGTGACCTTAATTACACAGGCACAGGCACAGGCACAGCGCGGCTGTGGACAACATGGGGCCTGGTTCTTGGATAGAGATACAATAGATTAGCCTTGGAGTTGGAATGATCATCTTCCTCAAAATAACAATGTTTATCCTCCTCAATTGTTCCCATCTTTCTCACCTCAGGTTCTGTGTAATAACTCATTT
This sequence comes from Glycine max, assembly GCF_000004515.6. NCBI lineage: Eukaryota > Viridiplantae > Streptophyta > Magnoliopsida > Fabales > Fabaceae > Glycine > Glycine max. The sequence goes on from NC_038247.2 coordinate 118,819, forward strand.
TCCTTCTATTATATTTATATTTATACACAGAAGCCCTCGTTAACGTTTCATTTCTTATCATTGGCACTAATGATGTTTGGTTCCTCACGGGCATTGTTCCCGAAAGCTCCTCCCTCCTCTGGACACCCCAACGCCCACCACTCCCTTGACGTGTAACTCCTTTGCTTTCTTCAGTACCCTGATAGGACTTGAAATGTAGTGCTTAAACTTGCTTTGCTTCTTCTTTCTCATACTGAAATGACGATGAAAGGTGCATTGTGGTAACTGCTAAATAATAAAGATTAGAGCGAGTGGACTTTGTTTTGTTAATTAGCGTTGGAGTTGTCCCTTGGAGCCAATAACTTTCTTATTCAACTTTTAGACGGCAGGCTGGGGAGTCCGCCAGCCTCGTCAAAAGGTCGTTCCATACCTTGGGGCTTGGACCTTGTCATAACTTCATCAACAAAACATCTATGCAAAAATATTGTTTACTTTAATTAGTTTTAACATGTATTTTTGAATTGTCTCGAGTTATATTACAACTACAGCATAGCCGAATCCTCAACTCTAACGCTGAAAATAGTTCCTCAAAAAATTTGCATTACTATTATTTTGTATCTCTATATATTCAAAACCATAAAGTAGTCAAAATCACAGCAACAGCCATTTTACCTAGTTCTTATAATGCCTTTTACTCTTTTCTTCTAAAGTACGATTAATCACACTAGTTCTTCCCGAGTTTAAGATTTGTAAGCATTAACGACTATAACAAAATTTTGGCACATAGTTTCTAATCTGAAGCTAAAAATATTAACGAGATTTTAGAACGTATTTAGCATGACATTTCTCATGGTATTCTTCAATGTCGATAAACATAAAACAAAAGATAATCGATCAAGTCAATAATTCCCCTTCCACAATAATCAACATCAAAAATTTTAACGGCAAAAGGAAATGCATTAACCCTAACATATGGGACTCAACATACCTAGCAAAAAGGATAAATTACAAAAGAAACTAGCATGCGGGGAAAAAATGGGGCAAAAATCAAGCATCTGCAATGGTGACCTCGACCTCAACACCCGGTTCAATTGTGATTGAAGTAATCTGCTTAACCACATCAGGGGAACTGTAGAGATCAATAATTCTCTTGTGCACACGCAGCTCAAATCTGTCCCATGTGTTGGTGCCTGAAACAAGAAGCAGCTCATTAACATTAATATATCCATAAAATACACCAAGACTTTAAACAGGTAAGGATAATGACAATACCCAAAACCAAAATACAGCTCTTACATTCACACATGAACCTTATCTTCAAAGCTTTGCTCTTTAGTATCATCCGGATGTCAGAAAAAAGGTAATTGCTATGTTTAACGCTTATTATTATTATTGCTCTCTCAGAAGTGTGAGTTTTGAAAATGTTAAGCAGACCAGAAATCAAAAATATTTGACAACAGCCGGTGCGTTGTGTAAAAGTAAAATGACAGCAACTCGTAGTAGGGTACGTATACATAAATAAAATAATGAAGCTATAATTCTGATTAGAGTGTAGAAAGCAAGCAAGAAGCAGATAGAAAATGAAGTTACCTTCACCACACGGGGATTTCCTGGTGGTGATGTTAAGTACTTTAGTTGGCATCCTAACAGGTCCCTTCACCCTGAGGCGCTTGTCCTTGGCACCACGAACAAGGTCGGCGCACACTATAATTAAGAGAAAAAAAATTCGAGTATGAAATAAATAAATGAAAAATAAAAAATGTTGAGGCGAGAGGTACCTTTCTCGAGATTCTTGACGTTCTTAGAGGAAAGGGTGATCCTAATCTTATGGATCTGCTCCTGAGGCTCCTCCAAGCCGGCCTTAGTAGGCTTCATTGCAGCGTAAGCCATTGTATTGTTTCGTCCCCTCTACGCACAAAGTTTCTGAATTGCAAGCAAAATGCGGCTCTGCAGCACTTGGGGGACGACGGAACAAGCTCTTAGAATTTCAGGTTACCATAACTCTTCTTAGGGTTTTTTATTGGGTCATGAAATGGGCCAGATCATCCACAGGCCCGCTTATTTTATCTTCCTTTCCAAAAATCAAAACCACTCTATTTTCAGGAAACAAATCAATTTAATTGAAATATATCGATTGTGTAAAAAAAAATGTACACCCTTATCTTATTATAAATTTCCATTTAATTTAAAGTTTTTATTTTTAATAAATAATATAAAAATCATATCTGACTCGATTTAATGGATTAATAGTATATTTTTTACAATAATGATAATAATATATTGAAATTATTTTAAAAACTAACAATTCCCAGACCCAAAAATTATCAAAGAATAAAAACCTGCAAAACTAAAATTTTATTTTTAATATTAAATTATTCTGATATAACATATTGTTTTGTTAATTTTGTACCTCAAATTATGAACGTCCAATATTTTAATCCTCCGTCAAACTTAACTTATTATTTATTTTCGTAATTTAGATGTAGAAACTACGATATTTGTAATTTATACTCGGTTCTTAGCACTCAAATTATGTAGAAAGCAATTGGTGTAACTCACTCCGTTGGTTGAATAAAGTGTGCGACTGTTTATAAATGTTTAATTTTTATAGATAAAAAAAATTATGTTGGTTGAATTAATAAATTTAGTATAAGGTTAACTAAGGATAAAATTTCGGCTAGCAATATTTACAAACAATGTCGAGTTATTGGATTAGTTTGTTTAAATTTATTTTTTAAAATAAATATATTTTTAATAAAAGAAGTAATTTTTATTTTTTATATCTTTATTTAAATTATTTTTACCTAGAATAAGTAATTTTTACTTTTTTAAAAGAAGTAAATTCTATATCTTTCTTAAAAAAATGCTTATTTTAAAGTTTTAAAAAAATAATTAAACCAAGTGTCAGCTGAAGTTTAATGATAAGTGCGGCAAGAAGTAGATAGGGATGATGAAAACAGCAACAGGGATTCGAAAGCTAAAAAATAATAAAGAGATTGATCATAGTTCGTGGACGTGTCTAAAATATAGACAACGCTGAAGCACTTTTAGACCAATTTAGACAGTTTCCAAATATACTTACATTCACGAAAGCACTGTTTCTTGAAAATATAATTCTTTTTAAATAAATCAAACATGAAAAACAAACATTTCCAAATTTAAAATTCCTTAAAAACTAACAAAAATTATTTTACAAAACTACTCCCTGAAAATGAAAAAATACACTTACAATAGTTGATTAGAAAATAAATTATTGATAATTGCAATAAAATCAAATAAAAATATAACACAATCTAAACTTAATACAATTTCAACTACAGTATTAAAATTTTAATTAGTTATTATTGTTTTTCTTTACCTTGTAACGTTCAATCTACTCCTTTAATTTTTTAAATTAATCATTATTATTGTACAATATCTTTTAAAGTACAATCCCTTCACTAATACACTATCTTGGCTGATGCCTTGGGTTACTATTAGAGTGTAGTTTTCTGTCCTGTTTTAGTTATGTTTCCTGACTAGTTTTTTTTTTAAAAAATATATATATATTGAGCAAATTCTTTTAATAACATTTTATAAGAAATTAAAACTGACCAAATTAATAACAAATAAAATTGAGCAAATCTTAATAGCAGCATATAAAATTGACCAAATTATTTCAACAAACAAATTGACATAAGCTGCTATTGAAAATTGTAAAGAACGATAACTGTTTCACAGACTCGACGCCTCCCGATGATTTTGTGCTTAAAATGAAAAAAGAGAAAAGGAGTGATTATTTGTAAGTTGTATAAAAAAGTAACAGAATTTGAAGGGGGAAAAAATGTGGAGCCACCAATCGTGAATATACACTGCATTCGAACCACCAAAGAACCTTCAACTACTCTACCTGTTTCTTGTCTTGTCGCTAAAAAATATAGAATTCACAAAATATTGTTTCTCTTTTGATGAATGAATTTAATTTTAAAAAATGGTTGACATAAGATTAAAGTAAAATCTAAAAAGAGAAGGTGATGAATATAGACAAGTTGGTTGTATGAGCAGCCTTCAATGTGTTGTCTATAAGCTTGCATACGCTTTTACCTTCACGCTCGCACTCTTATCCACCTTTACATACGCTTTCTTTCCACCTCACCTTTGATTTTATCGACTCCACCTCATTTCCCAACATTCTTCATTTACTTAACCACACACACTTGTCTCTTTTCTTTCCTTTTCTAATTTCTACACCACGCTCATCCAATTATATAACTACTTCCCTCCCTATTGCAATTGATCACCACCTTTGCCATTCACCGTTTTTCTCTCCTACCCTACGAGTTACGACCCTTTTGAATATAATGATTTCTAATTTATTGATTGAGTTATTCCCATTTATATGAAAAAAGATCTTAATACAATTATACTTTTATTCGACCTTTGATCTCTTCAAACATTTTCTTTTCTAATTAGGAGTACTTTGTGATTTTCCAAAGATAAAAAGTCAATGAAGATTACTATCTTGCGGAATGAAGTATTGACCTTTTTAAAAGAGAAATTAGTAATGGTGGAATTGATTGGAGCGGCGTGGGTGAGGTGAGGGTCGTGCCATGTGTTGGTGTCTCACTCAAAAACTTAAACACATGGTATGGTGTGGCACACTTTTCACCGTACATACACTCAAATATAAATGCTTTACGCTGCCTCATTCCTTTCCCAACTATCTTCATTCTTCATAATATGAATTATCATCAAATAATTTCATGAATTCTCCTAAATACTTACCACATAAATATTCATATGAAAATATAAATAAATTATTTCAAATGAACTCTTTAAACAATATAAGAAATCATTTTTTTCTTTTTAAATATAGGAAAATTTTAATTAATTTTATCTTATTTAATATTATTACCTCTAAAAATATCCTTCATTTAATTGAGATACTAATTTCAATGACTTTTTTCATTCATACCAAATTTCAATAAAGAGTAAGTTGAGAAAACAATTATTTTTAAATTATAATTAATGTAATTAACTAACTTTCATAATTATTGTATCATGTTTTATTTTTCTTATATTTAAGACAAGTTACTATCCATATTTAATTCTTAACAAAAAAATAATTTTTTTGTTAAATTTTATTTATCTTTCAACTGAATTTTAAAAATTAGGAGGCATGGTCGCCTTGAAATGTTTCATCTCCTTCAAGTCCACGGGCCGACTGGTACAAGAAGCAGCTGCTAATTTTGTTACCCAAAACTCGGCACAATCCTATATCTTTGCCAAGAAAGAATAAAATAAATTGTGTCTAAAAAATTTACTTGGATAGAAAATTGTTCGTGTAACTTTAATATTAGAATGCTTGGTCATGCAAAAATTTACATCTAATTTCTACTACTTTTAGCATGTTTGGTTACACTTTTCAAATACGAACTTTTACATTTTGGATGTAATTTTCAAAAGTTAATAACTATAATTTATACATCCTAAACACAATTATATTTTCACGTTATCCATCCATGTTTGGTGTTTTGGACGCTGATCTAAATCTATACTATACGTAGTTCTATTTATTCATTTCGTTAACTTACTCGTACTATCTATTTGTTCATTGCACCTTACTCGTAAACTAAGAAACTTAAAAGAGCTAATTTTAAGCTTTTCTGTGTCTATTCCTGCCCACAAAATTAAAGTTAATATTAATTAATTGAATTTGGCTTCATTTTGTTGGTTTTAATTATCATTTATGCCAATTAAGCAAGTTAAGAACATTACAGCCGATGCTTAGCTTCATCAATTAAGATTAATTCCATTCTACTTGCAAGCATATCATAGCTAGTAAAGGAACTGTGCAGATTTCTGAATCCCAATCTCAAGAGACTGAAGTTGAGAATAAATAATAAATGCATGTCCAAATTTATTTCTAATAAAATCAGAAGAGATGTATGTATCTGTATATACTCACATGGATAAGAGGGGAGGGGACAAACAGAAAACCCCTCCTGTCTGCAATTGCAAGTGATAGATAGATAGATAGGTGACTAAACTTGCTCTTGTCAAAATTAAGGCACATATAAAGGCTACTGCTTGTCAAAATTTTAAGCTGCTTCGGATTTGTCAAACAATATATATTTTAATAGCTAGCTGGCTCTTTGCCAACCGCTATAATAGCAGCTTCAAGTGCGAAGATAAGGCAATTGTTATGGAATTAATGGTCCCAGAATATTGATATACGACTTATGCGTGTTATGAATAGCTTCCTTTAAAAACAAGATATATGCTTAATGACTCTGACTTCATCTTATCTTACTAACAATCATGAAGTGCAACAAATTGCGGTAGCAAATCTGTAACGCAAAATATACACGTCACAATGATTTTTGAGGCAAATGAAGTGATGATCCTTGGCATGCTTAAAGGGAGGACCATACTCACACGAGGCAATATATGAACCCAAATGGTGGAGAGTTCTTTTTGCATTGATTAGTTGGCTGCTGCTGGTGGATCGCTGGATGACTTAAAGATGGAAAGAGAAAACTTAATTTTAATCTGTAAGGATCAACATGGCATCTGGAAATGGAAGAAGCTTTTCATTTATTATTCATCTTTTGCATCGCTAGTGCAATCTAACTCAATCAGCCTTGTAGCTTCACGAGTTTCCTTCTTAACTGGATTACGATCGATTTGTTGCTTGTGAAAAAGATGCATGGACGGCGTACGTGGAACGAAAACATTATATTTTTGGATTCAACTATAAATATTATAATTGAACTTGTAGGGCATAAAGATTATGAAGGTCATCTACAGTTTTAACTTGTCTAAAATACAACTATATATAAAGAAAATAAACAAATTAATAATAAAATTTAATATAAATTTTTTTATTTGATAAAAAATACTTAAAATTGCTTTGATTAAAAATTAATTCTACACTCAGAATCAATTATTTAACATAAAATTAAATATGTAAAAATTTACATAAAATCAAATTAATTATATTTTAATGTCTTTCTAGATAATTTAATCAAGCATGCACAAAGTATTTCACAATAAATAAATCTATTTTGCTTGCAACTATTACCTATATTACACATTGTGATCCAAAGCATGTGTGCCACTTACATGTTAATAGAGTAATTATTGCCATTAGACTCAATTGCTAGTGATCCATGTGACCACATCCTTGATGCTCATATAATCCATCCTCAACAAGTAATATATAGTCGAAAAACAAGAGGATAAGATTCAACCACGATGTCATTATTCTTAGTAATTTTAATTTCTAAATTATTATTATTCTTAGAATAATAATTAACAAATTTTTTTAAAAAAAATTCAAAAATATGTTTTCTTTTAAACGTCCATTTTTTTTTATAAAAATAATGGGTTTTGAGCAATGAACTTTTTTGTTAAATTCTAAAATTTTAACAAACAATATCATATTCTAAGGAGGATGTATGACATTTTAGCAGCTCATACCTTGGTTATACAAAAACTTGGTCACCTCATTAGAAAGAGCAAACTTCCCAAAATAAAATTAAAAAACCTTAGACTCAGTGATTGTGGATTTTTAATTTTTAAATATAATTTTAAAACAAAACATGTTAAACAAAAATTGAACTAAAATAATTTTTAACTAAATTTTAAAATAATTTTACATTTATTTTTAAAATAAAAAAAGTGACTTTTAATTTTAAACAAGACATTCTCACTGCTGTCACTATTTCGCAATTCTCATCATCATCATTTCATCATTATTATTATAATTATTGTTGTTATTATCACCACTTCATCCCAACTATTATATCATTACTGTTTTGTTATCATTGTGATCATTTTATTATTTCATCATATTGTTACTATTATCATCATCATTATTTTATAATGGAGCGAGATAAGATAAAATAATTTGATAATTAATTTTATTCATTTTCAATTTGTAACAATTTTTTAAAACAAAAAACAAACTAAAACTCAAAACTCCAATTGGTTTTGATTTTTAATTTTTAAAAAATTAAAGTAAAAAAATCACTCCAACGAAATTAAGTATTATTTTTTAAAATGAAAGCATGAGATATTTCATGTTTAACTTTTTTTAATCTATTATATATAATCTAGTATCTCCATATAAGAATTGTTTCAAGGTGTTTGCAAAATTACTTATTACCTCGTTTCATTTAAGATTGTTTTCACTGCAACCCTAATTAAAAAAAAAATATTTATTCAATTAAATGAGCTGGGAGAATAAGAGTCATCTATTAAAAACATCATATGTAATAAGGCTCCTAGTACTTAATTCAGAACTTCCTTTGTCGTTGTTTGCATCCCATCTGGCACGCGGTGGTACTCAATTTCTCATTATTGCCGTGTGTTTTCGTCACAGGCCCGGGCGACTGAAATCATCACAGGTTAATGGTAAAGTTCGTGCCTCTAGGCAAAAAGGAATAGTTAATTTTAAAAAGAAATTAAAGGAACTCAAATTGTATAATTATAATATTTAAAGATTGAAGTGACAAAATTAAAATGTGAGACTAGAATTAAGGGACCAAATATAAAAATATACACATTTTTTATTATTTTATATATATTACTTATAGTTATAGCTTCTTCTTTTTTTTTTTCTAATTTCTTTCTGGATGTAATCATTTTCCAATTTCTCCAGTTGCTGTGATGGCAGGCAGTTCCTTATGATTACGAATCAGAACTTGAGACAAATTTATTGCCGTGAAAAGCAGAATAATTTAGATAATAGAGCAGGATTCGAGAAGAAGCGTGCGTGCAAGAACCCAACTTACAAGACTATGAACAAAATTAAGACGCTCTTAGCTGATACTTGAGCATTAATGTACTCAATCTCACTACAAATCTCTTACTTTTTTATTACAGAAAAAACAATCAATTTAGTAGGCATGATTCAAATCCTGTTTTAGTCTGTCTCAGAAAGTTTTCTTCTTAAAACAACCAAGTTTCTTGACCCAACAGTCATCCGCAGAAATGCCTCGCAGTTACTCAACCTGCACATACCATTATCATTTATCAAGCGGTCTAACTTAATTGGTCGAGTTATACATTCTTTAACGGACTTCAACAGGTTAAAAGCACCGGGGGTCATGTATCATTGCTTGTGGACTAACATATATATACTGAAATGATGAAGACAAAAAGATGGTGGTTATCTTTTTATATGATGAAGATGAAAATGAAAGGGCCCTCCCTCACGAAGTAATATAGAAATGAACACAGAATTAAAGGAGATGGATTGAGCATGCAAATGACTGTACCATAAAACAGTCAATTCAGGGAGTAGTGATTGATTATGGTTGTCAGGCAGCTGAATTCACCCTGCAAACAAGGACATGCATTTTCTTAAGGACAACGCAAAATGGTACCTCCAGCAGAAAAAGATTACCAAAAGCCGATTTCAAATATCTTGGTTCTTCTTTCGTGGGATTTCAAAATAATTTTTTTTATTGTATTTTAAAAGCTGAATTCCGCAATTTGTTGACGTGAGCTTGCCCCAGCATTGTACCTCACAACACAACCTTTTTACCCAAATAATAATTGCTTGCTAACAAGATATATAATAAATGATAAAGAGGTTTGGAATATGCCCTTTTTCCAAGTTTTAAAACAGTTTACTTTGCCCGCCTTTGAAGGCATAATTCGCCTTCAACAATTTATCGGATTGGATGCCTAAACCTGACGTCTCCATATCTTCTACTTGCTTTGGCCGAAGGAATAAAGTAATATATATGGTTAATGCCAATTGCAAGACCCACCCACATGCTCAATTTTATTATATAATAGTCCAAAAATATTCTGATTTCATGAAAGGAAATAGACAAGGACATGACATAATGATAGAGGGCCTTCCTGATATACGAAACCAAACTCGTAAAGATTGACATAACATCCAAAAGAGAAAAAGAGAAAGCCATTGGAATTGGAATGTCCTATAGTATTATTAGTATATGAAACACATAAGCTGGAAGAATCAAGAAATTGCTACATTAAACATGTGGGTACAACCAATCGATTGCTATGTTGCCAAGCTTTAGCTTTCTGGTTCCCCGGTCAAATAAACTATTTGCTATACATAAATGCCTCTTCCCCACTCCACCAACCCCTCGCTTTACTCTCCCTAGCTCTTACGCTCCTTCCTCCCTCCATCCATAACAAATTTATTTGCAGTACTCCAATTCTACTGTGAGAGCCCATTGTCATTTGTCAAGGACAAGAATGTTCTATTAGCTTCCACTGCCTATTCGTGCTCCCCATCTTTCTCCAAAAACTTTCGTATTCACAGCTTAAATATCTTTTTCTGTTTTACATCTATTAATTAGGTCCTACTCCTTCCAATGGATACTTCCAAACCACAATCTGCCAAACAGCTAAAAGAACATCTCCAACACCACCAAGAGCCTTTTTCATTGCAAAGTTACCTCATCGAAAGAAGTTACATGTTCAAGAACTCCAGCTCTGATAGTAGCAACATTCAACACCTTTATTCAGCCAAGGATCTGAAGTGGTCCATCAAATATGATTTACACAAGATAAGGAAAAGGTTATTACATGCTTCAGGGATACTAAGATCACTATTATACAAGTTCATTCCCACAGAAGACAACCAGGAGTTCTCAAATGAAGAGCACAACAGTGATCTATATTATGTGCATGAATACTTAACAGCACACACTCAGGCAACTCAACAAACAGATTCACTGAAAACCTTAGCTGTGTCGTCGTGTCATTTTACTAACAATGATGTTCAGGACAAGGTTTTGCCGGCAAACATGTTTCAGACACTCACACTCCCCAAATTGAGAAGATCAGAGGTAAGTAATAAGGGATTCTTTTATGCGACCACAATAGGAAATTCATACTCAAATCACATTATTTTGAGTGTATACAATTTCATAACCCTTTACATTATAAATTAAGCAATCTGACTCATTAAGCTAACAGGTTGATAAAGGAACCAAACCATATTGGATAACCTCAAAAGAGAACAGGCAGCAATTTAGCAGAGAATCAGGATGGAAAGAACCATTACCCAATGCAGGTTCGACACTTTCACTAAAATCAGAAGGGAGGAAAAGTATTAACAAGCATGCATTAATTTTAATTTTTAACTAGCTAGCATTATTTTCATTGTGGTGGAACAGTGTGTGACTTAAAGAGTTCAGAGGGCCAGGCTCCAACTTTGTCCCAGAAACTTGTTAGAGAGTATGTTAGAAAGCTACTAGTGAACTCAAATATTCTGAAATTCAGACGTGCAAAAAAAGACAAAGACAAAATACAGGAGATATGCGGAAGATACAGAAGGAAGCAGCTACAGTTTGACTATGTAGAAAATGAAGGTAAAGCTGTTTCAGAATCTGAAGACTTCAACTTGTTGGAGAAACAATATAGACAGGTTAAAAAGATGAGCCAGCTGTTGTACGCAGAATCCTGTGTAGCATCAGAAGAGTGGAAAAGCTTCCAAATCGTAAATTGGGAGATATGCAAGGAGATAGGAGATTCAATCACGGATGAGATTGTCAGAGAAATAATTGATTTAATCAGGCTTGGTTAAGTAGCATTTAGGACCATGTTGAATGTATTAACATCAAGGAAGGATATTGTCTATTATGCCTATTCCAGTCATGGAGATTTCACATTGGCCTCGGTTAGACAATGACACCTATGTTCATGTAAATTCACGTTGCAGACTTGGGATGGGTTTCTCTAGACCAAATTACAGATATCTTTTACAATTATTTTAGCTTGAGTAGTGTCCGAACCTAGTCCTGATCATGATAATTGACAGGGACGATAGATGGTAGATTAACCGAGCCAAGGTTGGTTCTGTTCAAGATATTACAATATGGTTATGTGTCTAAGCGGGGGAGGTATATGCATGCCAAAGAGACATGAATGAGCAAGTGAGTAGTACTTTAAGGTGTTTATGTGTCAAAACATACGGTCCCATGTTGAAGGAGTTAAGCAATAAACTGCTCCTCTATGCACTAAGGTTGAGTTTGTAGGTGGTCGTTGGTTGGAAGCTAATTAAAATCGCCAATGATCAAATTCTAATAATAGTCTAACGATCCAATCGTAACTTTAGCATATTAACCGGTTATGTCTAATTAAAAAATTTGGGTCTTAGATTCATCATATCACAAGATTAATTCTTTTCACTGGGTATAATATTCATTTATCTTTTTTCTAGGTTTAAATTTTAAATATATTAATGTACTTTTCTTTATAATAATTTTTTGTTGGTATGCTTCAAAATTTGTGGTCGTCAAATCATCCAAATTATTTTCCAATGGCCCAGCCTTATAGTAAATTTTATTTGGATATATTTGTTTATAAACACTTAGAAAAGAAAATAAAATTAAAATTAAAATAAATTAAATTTTTTATATAAATTAAAATTTATACAGTTAACTTTTATAAAAATAATATTAAATTTTTTTAAAAGTTAAGATGTATAAGTTGATTTTAATTTATACAATAAACTCATTTTTTAATTTTTTTTCTTATAAATACTTATGATATATATATATATATATATATATATATATATATATATATATATATATATATATATATATATATGTATGTATAAGACTAAGTTTTTTTCATTTCAAATTATCATTATTATATTAAATAGAAAAACGTTGTTACGTAAAGTAAAAAAAAATGTTCTTGTTTAGTTTTTTTTTGGTACATAAAATTATTGTCTATTTATTTTTATTTCATCTCGTTGTTAAATTTGTTTCCGACCACTGCAGACACCCACAGCGACGACGTGATAACTGCTAAATAAGTGTATTTTGATAGTAGAAAATTAGTCAAATATTGGTCTGAAATTAATTATTTAGCAGTTATTTGTGATTAAAAGTTAGAAAATTAATTAAATTAAATTTTTGGTTGCAGATATAAAAATTGGAGGTGTAACAAGCAAAGAGGGCAGAAAAATTGAAGAAAAGAATAAAATTTGAAGAAGGCCAACCCAATACGCGTGCTCAGCGCGCGTCACACAGGCTAAGCAGGCCAGGAAGTACACGCGCGCTAAGCGCGGGTGTCGCGCTAAACGCGCCTACAAAGGCGCAACTATACTATAAATAGAAAGTCAGTACAAGAGAAAAAAGACCACCACATAACCCCCTCTCCTAGGGGTTTCATTTACTCCCTTTCTTCTCTCATTGTAAAGCCCTCAATGGTCATGAGTGGCTAATCCCTAGCTAGGGCCTCAAACTTTATTTTCTGTTAGTCTTTAGGCCACTCGGGAGAGGGTAAAACTTAAGTAGGGATAAAGAATGAATGCGTGAATCGGTTTTAAGGGTTAGGTCACTCGAGAGAGGGTAACGCTTGATAGAACAGTAAAAGAAAGAAATCATTGGGTTAACATGACTCAATGCCCCAACGCTAGCAAACATCTAGAATGAAATCTTAATGCATCTTAGTTATTGAGTCTTCGCAAATGGCATTTGAAAGATAGGTAATTAAGGTAGGCTTGTTATCGTGAGCCATCAGGAGCAAGTAGATGGATATATGTGGGGCTGAATTAGTTCGTTGGTATTGATAACAGACAAATCCAGAATCTATATATCTAGGCTAATTAGACTTGTCAAGTTTTAGCGATTTTAATATATAGATTTTATTCCTTGTTTTTATTGTTAGTTTTTTTTAGAAGTAGTTATTCCTTATTTTACTGTTGTGTTTCAGGAGTAAGTATAGAAGTAGTTATCATATCTCAATTTAAATATTTTATCTTCTATTTTGATCTTTAAATCTTTTATCTTTTAATTTTATCTTTAAATATCTTATCCTTTTAAATTGGATTTGCATTAATATAAATACAAACAAAGTTCCTGTGGATTCGACACTTGTTGTGACGATTTGGTACACTTGCCAACGAGTTAACAGGTATACTCATATCAGACTAGGAAATGCTTGGCGCTTGTAGGGGAGATGAGTGTGATGCTTTTCATTCGGCTGATATAATTTGTTTGACCAATGGAATTTTTTCCTTCCAACACGGTAACCTTGTGCTCAGGCAAGAGAGGGAAGCTGGAGAGTTTAGCGTGTCCTTTGTTGAGACACCAAACATTAGTGAGATTCATTGGATTCCTAATTCCAACAACTCCCCAGTCACGCATCTTCCCTCCAATTTCTCCCAACTAACATGCTATACATGCTTCCATTTTTTGCTTCACTAAATTTTACAAACTAAAATTGCAGATATTAGCAAATGTGACTTGAGAATTCACATTTTGAATTTTTATATATAATTCTCCCTGACTTTATCTTTCAAATGTGTTTTTCTTAATAAAATGCAATATCAATTACCAAGTGTTTGAAAACTTATTGTAAACGTGAAAAGACTGAAATTGTGTTTTAAACTTGATTTAAATATGCACTACGTTTGTTGCACCCTTTCAGATAGCTCAATTGACACTGTTCAACATATGACATAAGTACATGGTTTTAAATCGTGCTACGCTGGCCCTTGTTGAGTTTCTATCATGACTCAATAGTAAGGATGGCAACTAATCAAATTATGGAGAATAGTTGGCTAATTTTGCATGCTAAGGTGCTCTTTCATTTTTCTATTAATTCCGGAAAACTTAGTCATTAAAATATAAAACTCGTATAGCAAAATACTGGATCCAAAATTTATTCGAAACTAACCATAAAAAGAAACAACACTTAAGTGATATATATAATTAGAATAGCATAACATTATTTAGATAAACATCTCTATTTATAAAAAAGAAGCATAATAAATCAAATTTCTTCTATGAATAAAAACCAACTTGTATATCTCAGTTTTAAGAAAAATTAAATGAAAAAACATTTAAAAAATGAGACATATAAATTAATTTCAACTTATAAAAAGAATTTAGTTCATCTTATTTTATTTTCCTATAAATACTTTTAAAAATGTTTATCAACCATTGTCTCAATAAATCCTAATTATTTGATCATTTTCTAAGAGTCTCTACATGGTTGCTTATGCAAGTTACTTAAAAATAAGATGCATTATTTTATTTTTCAAATATTTTCTAAGAGTTTCTTAGACAAACAATGTTACTTGTATAAACAATGTTGCTTAACTATTTTTTTTTTATCAATTAAAGGTACTTTCTTGGCCAAGAATCATCAGATAAATAAAAAAAAAATTAAACCAATCATTCACTTTAACAACTTTAGAAAAATTTGTGGATGAAAAGTAGCATAAATTTATGTTAGAAGACGTCATGGAAAATAAACAATTAACAAAATACTGTAAAAATTGTTTCTCAAAGAAAAACAAACGAAAGTGAACTCTAGATTGTAATCACCTCAGCGGATGCATGCATCCTCTTAAAACGCACCTCAGCTGCAAAGTTAAAAGTACGAGCAGCCTATTACACATGTTAAGTCAGTAACATACTTTAACTTTCAAGTTATTTGTACTAAAATCTTTTAAACTAAAAGTTTAGTTTACATCACTATGTTCATTATTAATGTACACTTTGATTTATAATATTTACAAGGGTTTAATATTTGATTCCTAAACTTTCTCAAATTTCTACTTTTAGTCCCAAAACTATTTTTTTTTACATTATTTCCCTATAATTTTCTCCCGTATGTTAACAAGCAACAAAATTAACTCTAATAACATAACAAGCACACTAACGGTCCATTAATTTGTCTCATCATCAAAGAGTCTAATGGAGCTATCACATGTAAAAAAAAACTATAAAATGTGTAAATTATGTGACTACTCTATTAGACTCTTTAATTACGTGGCAAGTTGAAAAGATATTAAACCCTATTTTCAATGGAAGCAAATTGAATTGCTTTTAGAGAGAAATTCTAACTTAAAATGCACAAATCGCTTTCATGACCAAACCGAGCACCAGTGTAATCATCATTTATGTGTAGTTTTTCTGCTTCGTATTTTAATCCACAATAACTATTGTCTCATCTGAGATATCAAACATCAGGTCAAAAAATGCCTTCTCACAACTATGATCTAGTTCCATTTCCATCTTGTAGGGATATTAATTGAACATATATTACAACACACACTCCCTAATGGAAAGGTGATATTTACAAAGACCCAGTTAAAATGTGGTCTGAACTACAAGGACCAAGTATGTGCTATGCTTCATTTTTTTCAT
The DNA here is from genome assembly GCF_000004515.6 of Glycine max. NCBI lineage: Eukaryota > Viridiplantae > Streptophyta > Magnoliopsida > Fabales > Fabaceae > Glycine > Glycine max. The sequence goes on from NC_038247.2 coordinate 134,940, forward strand.
TGCAGTGTCAGGAGACAAATTACTGTACATATACACAAATTAAAGATGCTAATAGGTGAAAGGGGGAAGAGGGGGGCAAAATGGACTTGGATCCATGGCAGGTTTTCACTATGTACAGACTATATACAAAATTTACTGCTCCTTTGAGATTTACCAGAAAGGGCACCACCTGAAAAAATAAGAGAAAACAGAAATCTAGAAATCATAATTTGCTGAAGACGTGAAAGGTTCCTTATCTGTCATGAACCAACTATTTTAAAAGCTAAACTTGTTGGACAAAGACACATCAATGGTTTTATACTTTTATATCACAAATCTAACACGTACCCTCACACAAGAGCCCTTTGGGGCTTGAATCGTGTGGATAATGCACAACCTACCTATGTTGTGCATATATTAAACTGTTTTATTTGAAGAATGGGGGCGGCAAGGATCAAACTCAAGACCAATGGGTCATAGAAGCTCTATTTCCATGTCATGAACCAATTATCCTAAAAACTTAAGCTGACAGATGAAGCCACACGAATGGTTTTATATTATATTTCTAATATTAACAAACCAATACATTAAAAAGTCATGAAAGTTCCTTTTGATATCATCAAAAAGAGATAAAATAAAGGAGACAAAGATTGATAAGCCCATGTTTCACCAGTCGTGTGTGTGTGTGTAAAATTTGATATTTAATCCGAAAATTACTAAGTTAAGAGATCATACCCTACGTAATTTTGGCACAAATTTTCATGTGAGGAGGCTTGGATTATTAACTTTTGAACTTGCAACTTAACAGATAAAGCATGATCAACTTCACGAGTGTCTCCAGAAATTAAGCTGCTATGGTCCACAGCATGCTGAAGGGAGTTGTTTGATACTGAAGAACAAGTTGAAAAATCCCGTCCTGTAAGCTTATTACTCATACGAGCCATGACAACCACAGCACGTTCATTCAGAACCTCATTAGCATCACCAAGTTGATTAACAGCCTATATCACAGATAGATAAAGTGAGCATCATTAATCAAAAAGCAACAAAATAATACAGTAAGAAGATACCTGTAGAAGTTCTCTTTCACGGGCACCACGCTGAGGGTGGGGAAGCTCTCTATTTGGGGCAGATTCCTCAGAATTTACAACAGGAGGTACATGATTGCTGGTAAGCATAGACATTTGTGGAACTTCATTGAAGTTAAAAAGACGCCAATTTATGAGAGGATCATGTACAAAGGCCTGAACACAGGAAGAAGAAACAATCAATGTATTTATTTAAAAAATTCCAAACTAGAAACATAAGATGATTTAGAGAAATAATCCTCCACATATGACCCAATTTAACATCTGTAATTAGAGAAGTGTTCAAGAGAAACATAATGAGGGCTACCTTACTTTTTTAGCCTTTAACAAATCTCTGTAATTGTTCATCGTGCCCTATTTCTTTCTTCACCTTTCATATATAGTCTTTACAATTATGATTATATAATATCTTTGCAAAGGTACAAAAGAAAAAATCTGTGAAAAATTAAAAAGAAAAACTTCCACAATTTTCTGTTTCTTAGATTGGGTTTGCCTGAGAAGGAAAGAAACATAAAAAGACCTTTTGTTAGAAATCAAGCATTTATTAAGGGCCAACACTTTGTTAAATCTAATGGTTTTCCTTATAATTTTCCATACACAAATAAATAATTTCAGTCAATTACCTACTACCTGGTACCCACATTAGCCGCAAATGATGTGACGGCCGAATTATAACCACCAAGTCCTCAATTAGATTTAATGAATTAAACAATTAAATAAAAAATCAAATAATAAAAAAAATAAGGCAATATTTTTTATGCATTTTATTTCTTGGCATTACATTGGATGATATGGCAATGCTGATCTGCACTGCCACATTAGTTAGGTTCAACAAATGGAACTGTAGCATTACTAGACCAAAAACTACTCTCAAGTTAATAATTTGTTTCAAACTTCAATGTAGAATCTGAAATTTACCAGGCTTTCATCATTTGGAATTTCTCAAACTTAATTAACTAGAAAGGTTGGAGGGATGTAAGCCAAGTATCTATACCTCCATCATGGCCATAACACTATCTTTATTTGTTCGCAAAACTTGCATAACATTTTCACAAGTTGAGCGGAAGTTTCCTTCAATACCACTAACTTCCATGGCTTTCACAAGCATTCTTGTCAAGCGAAAAGGAACCTGAATTGGAACTCAGCAGATAAGATACAATAAAATATTTATAATCCCTATTATTCAAACTTGGGAATGGTTAGTGATTGAGCACCTTCTCCGGGAACTTCTCACGGTTCATTGATGCTTCAAAACAGTCTCCAAAATCTATGTGTAAAATCTTCCCACTGCAGCACACATCACAAATATTAGAGGCTTGAAAAAATTAATTAATGTTAACATAGCCAACTTTCTTTATCACAGGTTACCTAAACCGGTGTAACATAAGATTGCTCGGATGGCGATCACCTAAACCAAGAAGGTAACCAACCTAGCAAAATACAAGCACTAGTTTAGCCCATACTATACAATAATTAAATAATTAAACAACAAGAACAGGGAAATATAATTGCAATTGGCAATACATTCAGGATACTATTGCCAGGATATCATAAGCAAAATGTAATAAAATGGACAAAAGTTGATACCACAAATTGGAATTTGCAATGATTGTGGAGGAATATATAGAGTATATAGAAAATTAATAGCAATTAGCAAATCATGTCAAAATTTTAGAACTTGTCAATTTCAATGGTAGGAAACTCATGCAAATCAGTAAGATCATATTAGCAATTGAGGACAAAAAATATGTTCATAATAGTGGTTATGCTAGATTAAAACTGAGAGAGAGAGAGAGAGAGGTCAACGAGTAATGGTCAAATTTTCACCAGCTTACAAAGTGCACGTCCTAGTGGGACAAGGCTTTTGTTGTATACAAAGGCACATGTTCCACCTTTCCCAGCCGATTGTAAAGTCAAAGGTTTAGCAAAGCTACTTGGAGGAACTTCTTATAAATGCTTTCAAAATAAAATAAAATCAGAACTTCTAAAAAGCATACGTTCTACAACCTTACAGTATATAAAAAAATGTGGCAGGCAGATACTAGATAACAGCACATGCATAGTAAGAACACACCATGCTCATAACTGCCAAACTCCTTGTATAATTTGTCCTCCTCTCAAGCCATATCTCAGATGTTCGACTTTTCAACCAAAGTACCTATGAGTTGGTATGTTGTGAAACTCGGGGTAAGTATTATGTTATAGAAAACCATATACCAAGTAAAATTTAAACAAACATCACAAACCCTTGCTAGGTCATTTCCTTCTGTATTGTGCAACGCATGTTCAAACACCTCCACTTTAGCTATAAGAGGCAAATGATCATAATCAGGTGCAAAACTGAGCATGCATTTGTGTTCCTGATTCAATGTGATCTGTACAAGAAGGATAAAACAATTCAAGCAACTTAAATCATGGAAAATAATCATATTTATGAGTTAGATATTACTACATTTAAACCCAATCATTGGTAAGTGAAAGCAACAGGAACTATGGAGAGAAATGGATAAAAGAGGGGATTTCAAAATGACCTTTCTGGCATCTCTATACTCCCGAATAAGATGATGCAATGTGTCGCAATTTGGGACCCATTCAATTAAACCACTGTTTGGAGACAAAGGGATTACAGCATATCGCTGAATAGACAGATCTTTCTCTGCTGTTTTGGGAGAATTCTCAAGGAGAGTATTCACCAAACCAAAAAGCTAGCAAAAGTAACGATAGAGTGATTATTAATTTGTCAAGATGGACAAACCTAGAGAAAATTTACCAGGTGCCAAATATATACAAACTGCATGCTCCATGACAACCAGTAGAAAGGAAATACCTGCATGACTCGTTCATCCTGGCGTAAATCCTCATGTCCCTTCAATAAGAAGGCATAATCATCACCATCACTCCCATGAATGGTTAACTTCCTGGGTCGTTGCTTGGATGTTATGACAACAAGTTGGCGTGCAAATGATGCAATTGTAACCACTGGTGCATCTGAAATACGGATATGGAAGTATTAGTAGACTAAAGGATTAAATCTGATCCAGTATCAAGGAGGTCATAAAACTAATTTACCAGCACGGTATGACCCGGGAACAGCAAGCTCCAAATTGCGGCATTCTAGCAATTCTGGAGAAACAGACTACAAAGAATATGCATAAAATTTAATGCCCATAACAAAGACAAATCAAATGCAAGAATGAAAAAGCATTACACTTACCTCCAAGTCTAAAGTTGTAAGACTTTGAAGTTGCTTATCTATCTTTCTGAAAACATGATAATAAATATCCCAAGCCTGATAAAGAAATTATTAGAAAACTAGCTCAAGGAAGGGAAAATGGCAATTAATTGATTTATTTCTTTGAAATCCAGCATTTCTACATTATTTAAGAATGCAATATTTCTTGGAAATTCTATTTTTCAGAAACTAGTACAGCATAGGAACATCAGCCCCTTCATTTTTGCTACAATTTTACAAGTCCAAATTTTGATACCTGGGTCAGCTCAGCATCTTTCCCAGTTCTCTTATAATTCATACAGCACTCATAAGCTTCTAATAATTCCTGTCGATAAGCCTGAAATAACAAGGTACAGACAAATTAAAATAAAAACTTAAAGTGATAACACCAAGGTAAAAAATTATGATAGATAATACAAGGTTTCCAAGATGGGCAATATACTATAATGCCTTAAATAAAAACCCAAAAGAAGGAGATTATAGCACCTCAATAAATATTCTCTCCTTTATGGTGACATTGTTTTTCATTGCTCCTTCTTCAAGCATTTCATGCAATGGCTCCAACACATTTAGCATCCCTTCAATATTATGCTCACCAAAATACAAACGGCTAGCTTCTTCCAGTGCTTCATGCCACATTTCATGCCAAAGAATAGCAACTCTGATCAGTTCCTTCGATACAAGTTGCGCCTGTAGAAAATGCCAGCTTATGGTTAAAATGACAGAAGTCTAACAAAAATAATCTTCAGATAGATTATCATCAAACCTGATCCACTAGTACACCACTATGCTGCCGAACTTTGTCAACAACTTCCTGAGCTGCAGCTTTGCGTAAGTTGCTTATTGATTTACAGGCCACAAGCAAAGGATACATGAGAGCCTACAGAAGAAATAAAACATAAACAGACCAAAATTAATAACAATTTGACATCCAAATCATTTACAGTAACATGACCAGCAATATATTACAATAAGAAGCATTTAGTAAGTCTGTCAAGTGCTACTCTCTGTGAAGAAACACAATTATTATATCAAGAAGTTGACAATAAAAGGAATTATGAAACTGACAAAATCATGTCATCGCACTACAAACTCCAGATTTGTCAACAACCAATTATAGTCAATTCTCATCTTGCATTCTTGCAAACTAAAAGGCTTATCAACACCTCATTTTTTTCTGTTTTTTAATATTTATTTTGAATCTCAAATTATTACCTGCAACCACCGCCAGCAAAAATTTCATATAAGAGTACTTCATTCACTAAGTATTGCAGAATTGAGTTGGGTAAAATTACATTCACCTTAGACAAAATTTAAACCAAGCGAAACCAGAAAATTATTCTCAAACAGGGAAAATTAAAAATCCTTGATTATTATTTGAGAGTATAAAAAAGATGAGTGTGTCAAGAGTTAAACATTAATTTAACTTGCCATCATATAAAATAATTGATAATATTTGCAGCAATAAAAGGAGCAAACCCGTAATTGAATTAAGTACCACCCTAACTCTCTCAAGTCTTGCTAAAAGAAAAAAATCCATATAAAAATAGCCAACCAAAAAGTGAAATTCATCCAAACATAAAAAAACAAAAACGTGTTGCTTCCACATTTTCACAATATCTTCAGTTTTCAGAAGTAAACATCTACAAAGTGATACTTGCACAAAAATCACAAATGGAAATAAGTCGAAGTTCAACAATATCAGACCCACACCTGTGGATGATTTTGCCCAATCCGAACCAAAAGTGACTGTATCAACTCTCTAACAGCATGGTTATTAGAGTGTATCCTGGCAATTATTTGAGGTAGAACTACTAGCCAAGTATTGATATTAACCAGGGAAAATCCTTTCTTTAGGGCCATTTGTACTTCTGCAGTAGCTCCATGGTTGAACCATAATGTCAAAAGTCGAAGAATATCCTGCAGCCAATGTGACATCAAGTTTCAGATTCAAAGGAAGAGGACTAGCATATTCCAATTGGATCACATGCAAGAAAGACATGACAAAAGTGCAGTAATAAAAAAGTTAAGTTGCAAAATATAATTTTCTAAGAATTGCACCATTGAACACAAATCCATTCTTTTATTTTATATTTCAAAAATGTTTCTCAGGAAAAGGAAGAACTAACAAATAAGAAATTAAAATTACTAATGTGTTTTCTTCCTATTTTTAATGTGCATTTGGATAAGCTTGAAAAAGTTCTTTGATGATATAAATTTTTTTTTGAGTTTTTTTTCCCACAAAAGCTACTCTTATTACTTTTGAGAAAAGCACCAAATACGCTTTTTCTTGTATGTTTGCTTTTCTTTCTTTTTTTTAATAAGAATCACCTAGTGGGACAACGCTTTGTTGTCATTAATTAGTTGGTTAGTTATTTTAGGCTAAGATATGTTCATTTGTCATGGGGACATGATGTTTAATTGTTATACTGATAGGGCTTAATAAAAATTCTGCCCACAGAAGTCAGGTCAGAACCAGTCATTGGGCATGAGCCTCGGCACACTGACAGATTTTAAACATAAATTACTTTCACTCTAGAATTTGCAGCTCCATTTAAGCATTATGCCAAGTAAGAATTGTCAACTTATAAATTACCCATGGAAGGTCTTTGTTAAAGTGTTATATTGTGTAGACAGCTGTATTGTGTAGACAGCTGGTGTAGGTGTAGACAGCTGTATTGTGTACTAGTTGTATCTTTGTAAGAGTAGTCTTGACAGGTTTAGAAAAGGCTGTTTTTAGTGTGGATTCTGAAAAGCCTAAGTAGGAGCAGGTTCCCTAGTCTGAACCTGTCTTTTCTCCTTTCTTATTGTACTATTTCTGTTTTATATAAATATATACAATGTGTGGCTGAGAAATGAAACTCAGCACTTCTCTAATGTAATGTGTATCCCAAACCCTTCAACAATGTAGTCCTTAACTTCAACAGTCTTCAAAGTTTTATGAGTAAACAATGAATTTAAAGAATAGTAATTACAGGTAAGTCTAGAAAGCAATGCTGAAAGTTAAAATTATAAAGCAAACATGAAAGCATGAGAGTTTTTCCAAACCCTTGATACAGTAATTAATAGTAGATCGTTTTGCCCTTGAGTCAGTACATACAATAATTACTGAACCTAAAATTTCTTCGTCATTGCCAATATTGTCCAAATTGATCAATACATGTATAGATGGTTTCATATTAATTGTAACTTACCTGTAAACTATCATCAACACCTTTGGAATTTGCTGCACATGCTATAGAATGAAAGTATCCAGTGACAGCTGCAGCAACAAATTGAGCTGCAACATCGGGGAAACCTCTTAAAGTGTAATGAGACATCACTGCTGTGTTGAATAATGCCCATTTATGCCAAGCTTTAGCCCATTTATTGGCATACTGAGTAGCTTTTGTGAATGCATTAAGTATATCTACAAACATTGAAACTAAATTAAAAAAAAAAGAAGACCAACATCATTTTATCTTCAAAGTCAAAATTATGACAACTAAGAACCTTTAATAGATTCATCGACTAGCCCAGGAGAAAGTGACCACTGCCAGGAACCAAGATTTAGATAAACACGAGCAAGGAGAGGAACACTAAGATTCAAACCATTTGTGAAGCTTGATGGTGTAACTGGTTGAATGTTGGGTGCACTTGAGAGTTCCATAGCCAAATTCTAGGTCAAGTAAAGCAGGCAGATGATCAGTGATAAATATTCAAGTTCAGATAAGCTCTCCCTATACAATTAAGAATACATATAATACCTGAAGCCTTATAAATGCTTCCCTGCGCTTTGAATCCTCTCCAAGTGACCACTGGTACTTCAAGTATGCCAGCATTACTTGAGGAGGGCCATGGTATCGAACATTTTCGGGAGACTTTTCAGGGTCGTACTGAGAGAATGAACAATAACTTGAGTTGGGTACACAAGAATGAGGATTAACACAAGATAGCAAACATTTTAGACTAGGTATACAGCACAAACCTGTAGAAGTTTAACTAAAGTAGATTTTGCTTGGCTAATGCGCCCACTTTTTCTGCAAAGAGAGGCGAATTTGAGCCAGGATTCAACATCTTCCACAGGAGGCAGCACAAGTGCTCTGACAGCTAAAAGTGCCTGCCAAACCTATGAAATACAATAAAGTTAGAGGAAGGAAAATCAAGCACAATTATGCAAAATGTTAATTACAAGGATAAATTGCAAGAGCTCATCATAAACTTTTGTTAAGAGATTTAAAACTGAATATTCGGTATTGAACATCCGAAGTTGTCAATCACAAAAATAGCAGCAGTACCACAATGGACCTTTGCATAGCCGCCCTCCATCACTCCAGAATTCCTATAATATCAAATTTCAGATTCACAGCAGTAATTATGGTTTATTCCAGTTGCAATGCTTCAAAAATTGAAAATGTCTTCTTTTTCTTTTTATGAAATATCTGTTTCAAAAAGCTTAATCCTCTCTTAAAGTCTGCTCATATCTGCTCTGCAATCTCTTCAACTCAAAAATGTTTATTTTACTCAAACTTAAAGCCACCTGCTTCCACTGATTGAGGGAGGCTTCGTCTCCCAACATTCATAGAACAGAGACCAATTATTAGGGCTAACAACCTCTTTTCTTTTTTGTTTTATAATGATAATAATATAAATAAATAAAAACATCAGAGTCATAGACATGTTGCAGCAAGTTCTCAGAAGGTTACATCAGTTTCAGCAAGCTTCTAGCAGCCCACGCCTGTTTTCATAGCTTCTTGCTCCATGTTTGGGCTCAGCACTACTTGTTTCTTAGTCTCTGTTTAATCCATCCTGGCCAAGCCCACCTCTGTTTTGTTATGTTTTTTATTATTAGTTTTGTTATGCTTTTTATTATTACCGACTTATTGTTCAAGCAATGACTTTGTAAATGATAAATTTCTTAATCTTTTAGTACTTTTTCAGTTTTGAGCATTTATTATGTGTGTGATAGAAATTATTTGCATTATATCTGCAATGCAATGATCACTCTGCAATCAACTATACCATTATTGTGTTTTCTTGGGTTGGCAGAGATTAACTAGTGTGAACACTAGATATTCACACCACTATCCTAAATGAATAGTCGGAAGTAATAGAACATTCATAGTACTGCATATTAAATAAAACCATAGCAAAGAAAGGGTCAGTTAACATGTATTGGTTGAATTGCACATAACCATTGTTTGTTCTTTGTAGTGCCATAGTTTTAATCAAAAGCTAACATAACCTCAGCCTCAAAGTACACTTATCAATAATTATCAAAAAAAGATAATGTGCCAAACATGTCTGGCTCTTAAGATGAACTGAAAACTAGCATTATTGTTTCAAAATAGTTTCATTTTTCTCACACCCCTTTCTGCACAATTACAACTGTGGACTTATGCAGGGTCATCTCAATCAAGACCACTCTACACAGGTTGACATACAATTCAATGAAATAGACACTGTTAGGGCTTTTAGTACGTACAAGGATTATGGCCCTGGCACAAACAATTCCCATTGTTTTTGAAGAATAAATGAATCACAATGTATGCATCCAGTCAATAGAATCTAATAAAATTCCTCTGAAATTTAATTCATAAAATAATCATAATGTTTAATCATACATATACATTTTAAGAAGGGAAAATCTGTCTACCTCAACATTACTTTTGGCTCCTTCTATACGCTGAGTCCACATATTGCGAATAAGAGCCCGTCGCTCGTCTGCTACTCGGTTTCCAATAGGAAGCGTACGGTAATCAATCACCTGGTAGAAGAAAAGATCTTCCCAATTTATATTCATGACAATAACATTGAGTAAAGGCAGCAGCTGAAAATAATACTTCTGAATATATTAGAGCTTAACCTCTTCTAGTTCTGATAGTTGCTGAACACGAACCATATTACTATAAGCACGTTCATAACTCTCCAAAACCTAGAAGTGAAAAAAATTATATAACAAACTTCTTTAAAAGCAAATGAAATAAAAGTAACAATTACGTATGTGTTTGTGTTGCGGTTCACACACATTCCAGAGCACATTTTTTCAAATTCATTGGTCTAGTCTACTTGAATGGATGTTTGGGACTTCTAAACATGAAATCAAACATACTCTAAATCATAAAAACTAAAAATGGAGGGTCTGTTTGATTTCCTTCTAACTTTCGGTTTTAAAAACCTTTTTAAAGTAATTCTATGCTACTCAATAATCAATTTCTCATCCAAAATCTATTAAGTTTGAAAATTGCTTCCAAATAAGTGTTTTAAGACCCAAAACACAAACATTTGGGATTTTTTTCTCATGCTCCTGTTTTGTGGTCCTAGCTCAAGTGAGTGGGTCATCTAGAGTGGTGTTGCATGTGGTGAGGGATGAGTTTGGTGGGAATGTTTTTTTTTTAAATAGAAATCCTACACACTTGAGGGCGAGCCCTGGTGCAGCGGTAAAGTTGTGCCTTGGTGACTTGTTGGTCATGGGTTTGAATCCGGAAACAGCCTCTTTGCATATGCAAGGGTAAAGCTGCGTACAACATCCCTCCCTCATACCTTCGCATAGCGAAGAGCCTCTGGGCAATGAGGTACGAAGTTTTTTTAGAAATCCTACACACTTGGAAACTACAAGAACAAGACAACATGCAATAAAATGTTTTTAGAGGAAGTCATGTAGAAAAGGCTATATCGATCAATTTTCATTGAAATCAGTGGTATTGATAGGAATGAGACATTATTCAATTAATGATCATAAACAGTAAAAGATTTCACCATAAAAGGCAAATCATTGTATAAGGTGGTAAAAAAAATCATTGTATAAGGTTGTACAAAAAAATCATTGTATAAGGTTTATATACCTTTGAGTCAAGGGGTCACCTATTCCCAAGAGCATAAGTTGTTAATAGAAGGCTTGGGAATGGGCTTTACTTTTTATCAATATTTCTAAATCAATATCAAATGCAAGGCTGGTCTTAAAATCCGACAATCAAATGCGTTCTCAAGGTGTGATTACATTAACATAAACTCATATAGTAAACTCAAAATATCAATTCTAAAAAACAAAGGTTAAATAGTTGAAGGACCATTTCGAACCTTTTAAATAAGATAAGGTATCAAAGTGATTTTTTTAAAAGATAAAGGACCATTTTGAATCTTCTAAATAAGATTAAGGACCAAAGTGAACTTTTTAAAGATAATTGACCATTTTGAAAAATAAAAATAAGATAAAGGACCAAAAGGATCATTATATCTGAGCACTTCCCCTCAAGCTAGAGGCTATAGATCATATGCATCTAGCTTGGAACAAATGTAGGATGTCCTCGATCCTCTAAGTGACTTGGTAAAAATATCTAGTAGTGACTTCTCAATAAATTATCTTCTCTCGAATAAAGTGACAGCCAATTTCAATTTTGTTCATGGAAGACCTATATTATTCAAATTGAGGGCAAGACAAATGCATCTGGGACAATCATCAGGACTAGTGCATCTGGGACATAAACGGGGCCAGTATATCTGGGCCAAAGACGCATGAGAGCGCATCAAAAGTCAGATGCCGATGTTGTGTCCAGTGCCATGTAGATTGGCGGAAGATGAGTCAGGCGATGGTGTCACCGGAGCGGCGGAAGTGGTGGTTCACAGCAGAAAATGTCACCAGAAAGCAAAATCAGATGAAAAATGATAGCTAGAAAAGGTACGTCGAGTATAAAGGTCTACTAGAATGTGAAAATAGGTAGCCAGAAGAAGGGAGACAAACAGAGGGCAAGCAAAGAGGCCCACCGGGGACAGTAGGTCCCCATTGGAGCATGATTTTTCATTATCCCTCAACCTGACTCTGATACCAACTTGAATATCTGAATAGTATATTCTAAATGCCTAAAGAGAATGTCCCCTTGGCTGTTTATTTATAGTAATCAATGTTTAATTATAGTAATAATCTAATCCTTAATCGTAGGGATAATAATCAAGCTAAATCAATTACATAAAAATAGTAACTAGGAAATTAAATCAATAATGCAAATAAGGAAACAATCATATCAAAATGATATCTTAACACATCAGAATCATATCTAAACAACCACTAAGTAAAGTTAATAAACCAAACTCACCAAAGCAGCAAGCTCTGTTGCCAGACATTTTCTAGCTCTTTCTACATACTCACGTGCTTCATCATACTGCCAACAGATTGGAATCAGAATAAGTAAAATTGAATAAAATTTAAAGCAAGTAAAGTTGATATTTCAAGCAAACAAATACCTTTCCTCTACGAACCAATAGAACAGCCCTGAAGAAAGTACCACTACTACTTCCATCACTACTGGCAGCGGTATTTCCCAAACCTCGAAGTTTTGTTTCATCACCATCATCCAATCGAGACACATATTCAGCCATTTGGTCCCATTCTCCCATGTTCCAAGCAGCACTTGCAGCCTAAAAAACATTAACACTTAGCACGGCCAGGGAAAAATATCCTTGACAAGTGACATGAGCATAAAACCAACCATTGGTGCCATTTCAAGACGAGCAGCTGGCTCTGCAGGGGTCCAAAATTCTTTACATAGGATATTCAACTCATCCCATTGAGCCAATGCAGCAAGGCATCTCATTTTACCTGAAAAGCAAGCTCCAGGCTCAAACATTTCCAAAGATGAAAAAAAAATCCTAAAAATGTATTAAAGGAAAAACGTAATATATGAAAGCTAATCCATATTTGAAGACTTCTCCAACACAAGCACTAATCCATATTTATAGGCTAAACCTATTAAAGGAAAAACATAATATACAAAAGCTAAAATCCATCATAATAATTACAGATATAATCTTATTATATACAGGAAATATTCTATCCCAAATTAGTGCCTATTTACAATAGATAACTCAGAGATTATCCAAAATTTCTGTATCCCCCACACCTATAGTTTATCAGGTATCCCCCGTACCCTACCATGCCAGAAGAGGTGTTGTCTGTTGAGGAACATTCAAAAAACTCAAACCAAGGAAGTTATAACGAAGGTGAAGTCATCAGCACAGACCTAAAGTGGCATCCAAGACAAGATGTGGACTTGTTGCTTGAGAAGCCTTTGCTGTATAAGCCTTGAGGGCATCATCCCATCTCTGCAGTTTCTCATACCTAAAGGACATCTACCATAAGTCTCTAATCTTCTCAAAAGCTTGCACAGATATAAACTAGAATTGTATAAGAAAAAGAAGGGATGATGAACTTAGAAATTAAATATCAAACACTACCATGACTCCTTAAGTTGAAAATCTAGATGCTGTTGGGCATAGGTTAGTATTCCAAGTGCAGCCTACAAAAAGCAAATGTTTTATTGAAATGAATAGATATCAGATAAAAAAAAAGTTAAAACTATGAGAGCAGCAGTGAAATGGTAAATCTTGATAAAAAAAGAAAATAATTATTTCTATTCAACTCAACCTCATGTTGGTGTAATTGGCTGTTTATATGAATAAGAACTTCAACTACAGCAACTGGGTTAGCATCCATCTTCTTGGAACGTGCTCCTTCAAATTCCATTTCTTTATAGTGCAAGGCTTTTGCAAATGCACGACACTGTGTGCCATTGAAAAGCAACAAGACATGAAAGGTATAAGACAAAGTCGGCGAAATAATCCAATAACAGTAAAGAAGTTGTTTAAAAGAGCAGCATGCATTGAACAAGGACATGTATACATCATGAACATATACACACACACATGCACCCCAAAAGACAAAAAAGAAAAGAGAAAGACCTTCTCAGCAAGAGCACCAAGAAGGCGTATGTCAATAGGAAGAGGTTTCTCATCATGCTCCATGAACTCAGCCTGCAGTTTCAGTTAACAAAAACAAGTGTAAATTCAAAAAAGAAGCAAAATGCCATAATTTCATCCGTCTCCATGCATCTTTAAAATAATAAAAAAATAAAAAAAATGAACTAAGTCTAACCCTTCACCTTTGTTTTTAAGGAACCCAACTTGATAGAAAATATTTTCCAGATAAATGCAAGTTTGGTATAAAAATCAATAGAAAAATCCCTCCAGAACAAAAGTCATTTAAAAAGAAAAACAACCAAACCCTTTCTCAATAGGTGGGATCAGCTATATGGATCCAGCAATGCCTTTTTAATGGTTTCACCAAGAGCTTTTTATGGTCTCCCCTTATTTCTAAGAATAAATTACACTTACACCCCTGAGGTTTCGTGAGATTGCACAAACTCTAGTTGCTTTTTTAATGTTTACAAAACCTCCCTTGTAGAGGGGACACAGTGTAATGTTTTTCAAACAATTAAAGGGGTCAGTGTAATGTATAAAGGGTGTCAATGTAATGTTTTTCAAACAATTAAGGGCAATTAACATAGGGGTAGAAAAAATAGGGGGGTTTGCACAATCTCACAAAACCTTAAGAGGAGTCAGGGGGGAAATCAGTAATGTGGGAGTATATGATTCAAATTGTGAAGTCAAAAGCAGCAAATAGTTGCACTCATAGAATAAGATCGCCATCAAAACTATTATAAATTCCTTGTTGTCCTAATGTGTTTGTTACACATCTTCAAGTAAACTCTCATCTTTGGCATTTTGTAACCAGATATATCCAATAATCAATAATCTTTAGGAAGTAAATATAAAACAGATGTCAAAATTCACATTCACAGATTCAATATATTCACCAAGATGAAAAGATATACCAAGTTAAGAAGTGTTGCCAAAATTTCTGGGGGGATATTTGGAGAAGAAAATGCCATCTCTAGATTCTGAACTAGCTGTTTCTGGCTAGTTTCGTTTAGCTGCGCCCAACAACTGACAAATCCAGCTGCAAACAACTCTCGCCCAACAAAAGGCTGTAAAATTCAGAGACAATAAGTGAAAGTCAGATAGGAAAACACTAATGCCACAATGAATAATATCCATAGTCAATGGAACCTGCAACTGTGCAAGCCTAGCACAGGTTCGTAAGGCTGGGGAAGGAGACTCCTTTAGAAGTTGAATGCTAAAATGCCTCATCCATTCTGCCCAATCTTCCTTAGTACTTCGCTGAGAAGCCTCCCCAGCTGTCCGTAATCGACCATCATTAACCTGTATGGAAGTTTTCAAGCCACCAATAGAAAAAATGAAAACTACAGAGCTGAGACCCCTTTGAACCGTATATTTGTAAATCTGTAAATCTCATTTCCAGATTCCATTTCCCAATACTACAAACATGCAAATCTAAGGTAAAACTCTAATGTGCAATCGTTCATGAGGAAAATAGAGCTTAATAGAATCAGGACAAATGATTTGTTGCAGCATTACAAACTAAACAAAGCTCTATCCTAATGAGTTGTATATTTCCTATCATAAGACTAGCATTCATATTAATTATATTTACTAGAAATGTGTGTGATTACCACATATGGAATTATCTTTATATATCTTAGAATGTGAATTTGGACCTAACTCAACTCCAAAAGTTAGTTCATAAGGTGAGGGTTGCCTCCTACTTATATATTCTATGTGGCCTTATCTCTAGCCAATGTGGAACTTGTTTTTCTCAACACACCCCCTCATGCTCAAGCACTATTGGGCTTGGTGCATGGATGACATGATGGATGGCCCGTTTAATGGATCTAGGATATGCTCTAATACCATCTTAGAATATGGGTTTGGGCTTAACTCAACCCCAAAAGTTAGCTCATAGAGTGAGGGTTGTCTTCCACTTATATATTCTATTGTGACCTTATCTCTAGCCAATGCAAGACTTAGAGTTTTTCTCAACAATATACATAGACATTGAAGAAATGAAAGTTTCATTTAACTATTCAGGGTGCATTGGATAAGGTTTGAAAATTATGGTTTGATGATATAGCTTTGTTTTTTTACAGAAGCTACTAGTTTTAGCTTTTGGAAAAAACACTATAAGTCTTGGTGAATATTTCCTTATAAAAAAATCTCGATTAATTATCTCAATTTTTAGAAGCATCTTTTAATTAAAAAATATCTTTTTTTACAACAAATAAAATCTCAATCTAGTAGAAGAGAGATTATTGTGTGGCCCTGCATTCTGTTCTTCAATTCTTTTTTATTTGAATATGTAAAATGTAAATTATCAAGCCTAATGTTCATCAGACCAATTGTTATCCTAACATGCAGTCAACAGGGATTAACATGTCAATATTCAAACTTTCTTTGGTCAGTTTAAACTTTGGCTCAAAAGTCACTGGAGGCATGCTCAGTAGTCAGCAGCCAGTAGGTAGATTTCCCAGGGGTTAAAGGCCAAAATAAAAGAACAAAAAACTTTACAACTCATCACAAGAGGGTACCTGATGGTCTCTAAGTTTGTGAGCATCAGATCCATCTTCATAAGGATCAATCTCCACATCATCTAAAGGATCACTAATGACCTCAACAGGAAGCCGTCTGTTCAGTCTTTGTGAAGCTGTGATCCCAAGAATAAGTGGCTCCCGTCGCTGTAAACGCCCTTCAATTTCCTCAAATTCCTTGTGCTGCAGTAGAATGCTACTTTTAGAAACTTGTAAGACAAAATATTTAATATCACACACACACCATGGGATATCAACAAGAAAATAAAGATAGAAAAATTCAAGACCCGCAAGCGATATTTTTGTAGAAGTTTGTGAATTGATGGAATAAAAATTGTGAAATCCTCGCCAAGCGCATGAGCCAAACAACAAAGTGCATCAACAGCATCCTTTCGGAGCTCATCATTTTTCCTGTAAGACATAAGTACAATTGATATTTGAAAGGGATCACCAGATCAGGTAAAAAAATGTAAACGATGATAGCATAAATTAAAGGAGAAAATTGAGCAACTCAAATTATTCATGGAATTCTAAAATACTCCCTCCAGTCCTTTTAATATAAGACACCTTTTAGAAGAAATTGATGGTCTTTTTTTAAGGCATTTTGCAATTCCTATGAAGCATTTAAAAAAAATTCCCTAGTTATCCTTATTAAATACTCTTAAGTATTTGTGTTTTTTATCAATAGTGGTGCATAATACTATTTGTCTTAGACTTCAATGTTTTCACATCACCCATAACAAGTTAATGATTACTAATAAGGGTAAAATTGGTACATTAGTAACATTTTTTAAAAATATCAATAAAATCAACTGAATTAACTATTTTTATTGGTCCGCATGATAATGACCAAAGTGCATTGTATTAAGGACCAGAGGGAGTAGTTTTTAAGTTGGTTTCAATGGCAAGTACCAATCAGATAAGAAAGACAAACTTTTATCATCCATGACTACTATAAGCAGTTGATAAAGAAAAAAAAAGGCAAAGAATAATCTCAAAATTCTCAATATTCAGCATTCAATAACAAGCTGTCAACCCTAAGACAGATGGCATGATTAATATGGGTTTCTCAAAGGACCTTAAATCTATAAAGACAAGCAACCTGAACTTAGAATTCAAGGAAACAAAATTTACTACAAAAGATAAAGCCATAATTCATCCAGGGATAAGATATCCCAGAGCAAAACCCATAAATCATCAATGGCAAACAATAAGTTAGAATTTACAATTGCTTCATAAATCAAAATTAATGATAAATATTATCTCCCATTATTGTTAAATGGTGGCGCCATGGCAGAATAGAGTTATGGATTTTTGCCAACCACCATAGGCAATTTGTGAAGGGAGCACCACTATGGCGGTGCCATAAGCCGCAATCGCATGTTTATATGGCAGAACTTTGGCCTTCTGCAATATTCCGCCATTGGTAACAAGGTTATCTCCTCATAGTACATCATTTTCTCAGTGTTGGAAAACAAGCTGCTAGGGAGTTTCAGCAATTCATTTAGGCACAATCCACCAATTGATTAAAATACAAATATTGAATGGCAATGATTCAATGGATTTGCAAACCTTTGCTTCACAGTTCCCTATTTTTTTTTTACATAAATCTCTTGATAATTATTTATCACTTGCAAAAACAAATAATTATATTAACTTTCATTATTACATCAAAAGAATTTCAGTGGATGGAAGGACAATCTGATACATACACATATATTTTGAAATTTCAGAATTTTCATACTCACCCATCCAAAACTAACTTCAAGTGGTGCACAAGAGAAGATATATGACCAGTGACCTGATGATAAAAGGGAAGAGTATCAAATAACACGGACTAGAACAATCAAAGACTAAACATGAAAAGTAAAAATATCACAATGCCTAGCATAAACAAGTCAATTTTTAAAAACTGAAGGTGAATAGAAGCAAGCACAGTAACTAACCTGAACACGAGGGATCAGGCTTGTCAAAGTTTTAATTGCAGCACGTCTTATGTCTACTGAGGCATCCACTTTAAACAATCGTATTAGAGCAGGAAGAAGTAGATGCATATGCTCATCCAAAGTCCCTGACCAAGAAAAAAATTGTCACAGTTTGCCATTCCTAGCCATGACAATTACTTATGCTATAATTTCATTAAGCACGGTAAACTAATATGATATTACCCCCAAAAAATTGAACATATAAAAGCTGGTTTTAACAGTAGTGGTACACGGGCACTCACAATTTTATTTCTTCAGAATTTTAGGTCTATTTCAAACATTTGCAGGTCACATGCACCTATAGTAGTCAAACTCAATAGTATGGTGTGGCCATCGTGGCTTTTTGCGCACTAAAGCAGAGCTACTACGATATTAAAAACTTCGTACCCCATTGCCCAGAGGCTCTTCGCTATGCGAAGGTATGGGGGAGGGATGTTGTACGCAGCCTTACCCTTACATATGCAAAGAGGCTGTTTCCGGATTCGAACCCATGACCAATAAGTCACCAAGGCACAACTTTACCGCTGCACCAGGGCTCGCCCTCAGAGCTACTACGATATTAATTTCAAAAATCCATTTTGACACCTGAAACATTGTTTATGGTTTGGAAAGTAAAATTGTAATTTCTCCCCCATTTTTTAATGCATATTTTGTTTAAAAAACATAATAGGATTTCAAACCCCTCTTCCTTGACCATTCACACAAAAAGTTACCTTAATTTTGACCTCTGATCCTTCAAACTTTGCAGGACTATTTTTCTTTTCATGTTCTGTTCTTTCTTATTCCTTTAGACTTCGCAGTTCACATTCTGCTAATTTTTATCTGGTGTGTTATGTTCTCTTTCCATTAATTTTGCTAGCATCTTTCATTTTTGGACTTCATTATTATGTTCTTATTGATCCTAAACTGATGGTGATTATGTGTGTAATCTATGACTTCTTATTTATCATGAATTTCTTTAATTTTGGTATTTTTGTGTAGAATAATTGTATAAACTATTTAGTTTATTTTATAATTTTTAAAATAATGGTCTTTCCACTGTAGCGTTTTCAAAGATAGCAGCTACGTGTCGCTATCTGAGATCAATAACTATTCAAGCACCATTCCATTAGTAATTGAAACCAGAATACGGAGTAGAAACAGGGTAAGTTTTACATGACCTTACTAGTTTAGGGAGTTGATTACATTAATCGGAAGCACAGGGTGACCAAGAGTTGAGGGGGTTTCGTGCCATTAAGTAATTGAATAAAGAGAAATGTTAGGATTGCACTCTCTAACACACTCTTTTGAACACACTATTGTAGACTCACATTTATTAGAAAACACGAATTTGTGGGTCTCATTTCTTAGATACCCATAATTTTATAGTTCCAATAAATTTTAACCAATAGTAGAAAGAGTGTTTGGAGGAGTGTGTCAAAGAGTGTATTGCTAGCACTGTATTATTTACGTATTCAGGTCTGGGATTAAGGACCAGATCCTGAGATATAGCACTTTTTACAGTAAATACTCTCCTTAGGCACTTTGAGCAACCTAAACTCTCCCAAGGGTCCAATTCCACTAAAATTCCACCCCCCACCCGACACTCACTCTCCACTAAAATACCATTATTCTGTTATCACGTTTTGGCCCCCTCACTCCCCATTCCCACCTTTTTGGCTATGATTAGGTGCATCACACCTTTTGGCCCTTCTAAAAAACACTTTAGAAATAGTGGGCCTCTTTGGGTCCGTATCACAATCCTCTTGAATAAAAATACACACAATATGCTATAGGAAATTGGGAAAGAGTACTAACCACCAAACACTTCTAGGGTATGAAGGATATCAAGAACATAAGTGTAGTCATTGCACCGTTCTGCATCACTAAGGACCTGAATACAACCTGGCAGAATAACTGGAAGATATGTTCTAAATTCATCATTAAGAGCCAAGCAAAGCTGCTCCACCAGGTGAAGAACCTGCAACAACCAATAAAATAATAAATAATAATCATAAACTACAAACATGTTCATAGGCCTAGGTATTTTTCCAAAACCAGGGAAGAAGCAACACTAACTGGATAGCCAGGACCAGGACGAGCTGGTGCTGGAAGAGTGAAGGCTGACCAAAATTCAGATATTAAAGATAGCAAATCTTGCAAATATTTACGAATGTGCTGCACAATCAACATCATACTTGAGCTTTTAAGCACAGTAGAATAATAATCATACAAATATTGGACATATTTTTAAGCCAATCAAACCTACCTGGCGCACAATAGACACCAGTGTTCCAAGCTTCCATGTTATAAAGTCCTTTAAACTATCTTCACATGTCCGAACAGTATGAAAAAGATCAGGCAAAACCTACGAGGATGGAAGGCAAAAGCCACGAAACAATAAATGAAAACTAATTCAAATGGATTCAAATGCCATAAATAAGTACTTAAGGCATGAAGCCAGATATAAGCATTTAAGCACTGGAAAGTAAGGTCTGTTACAAATGAAAGGCTAAGAGCTAACCTTTGGCAGGTATGGAACGCAGCCAAGTCCCATCGACTGACCTCACAAACAAAAATACAAACCATATTGGCAATGAATATCAGTAACATATGGAACTGACTGTACTTCAACAACATCCAACTAATGAAACAGAAAACTTAATATTCTTCAGTTTCACAACTCAAACTCTGAAACTCATTGCAAGATAATGAAATCAAACTAGTAAGATCCTTAAATCAAATACTAGTATTAATGTGTGTAGGAGAACAAGTACCACACTGGTGGGTTAGACAAATATATAAGCAAAAGGGCAATGAGTCCAAAGTGCTAAGGCATTTTTGGACAAACAGGTCGCTCAAGCTAAAGCCTCCTCTTAGAATGTGGGTTTGAGCCTAACTCAAATCTACAAAATCGGCTTATAAGGTGGGGGTTGCCCCCACTTATATACAATATTTTGGCTTTATCACAAGTCAATGCAGGATCTCCAACACACTCCCTTCACGCCGAGGAGTGGACATCTTGAACATGAAGTTTGCAGGACTGGACATCTTTCAATAGCAGCCCAATAGCGAGTGACACAATAGGCCCAACAATACTTGCTAGGATACGCTCTAATATTAATTGGCCATATCTCTAGTTGATGTGGGATCTCCAACACCTACTAACACACTCTTTCCTCACTGTTGGACTAGGACCCCCCACACAAACTCTAATATGGATCAGAGCCTATATCCAAGGGAATACCTAAAGCCCAAACCAAAAAAAAAGCCTAAAAATTTTATAAAAAAACAGGCATTGTAAATGAAAACACAATTGTGGCCTCTAAAATTCAAGAAAAAGGAGCACAAACCTAGGCAATAAATGAAAACAAGACCTAAGGCCACCGAGGCCCAAACTTGAAGAATAAACCCAAGCAGAAATTTAAAAACAAGTCACAACTGGGTCAAACCAGTAGGACTAGAGGGGTAGTCTTGGAGAACAAGTGCCACATCGGTGGGTTAGACACAAGAGATATATCAGCAAGAGAGCAATGAGTCCAAAGTGCAAAGGCATTTTCGAACAAACAAGCCACTCAAGCTAAAGCCTAATAACGCACTCTTCCTCACTCATATACAGGGCCTGCGCACAAATTCCAATAATGTGCAGGAAGAAAGTAAACTAAACAGAACAGATACAACAAGTCTTTCTTCTTTTTTTTTTCCTTTTCATAAAAGTATTCATTAAGAAACCAGAGAGTACAAATCAGGAGGATCATAAATCCTTCTTAGGCTAGGCCACACAGAAAACAAGAGGAAAGAAATAACAAGAAAGCACTATAATGCCTCTATTATGCTTGCATACCTTGAATATGAACATAAGAGACCCAACCACCTTTAAGTGATAACTAGCAAGTGATGGATCCCTCAATATTCGCATGAGAGAATTAATCGCAACCTGAATTCATAATGAAGATATCATAAATATCAAAACAAGTGGAAAAAATCAGAACAAACATTATTAACAAGGAATGTTAATATGCTACTGTGGAGTAATAGTCATCTGATGAAGCAAAAGAAGGCCAAAGGTCCAAGGGAAATTCATCCATAGACTGAATCTGTTGACTTGAATCGCTAGCAGGACGGGTAACATCTCCATGAGGCCCTGGCAAGGTTTTTTGATTTCTTTTATGCAAATGAGGATCCAGAGCACCCATAATGCCAAGAACCTAGCAAAACCCAAGTAAAATTTTATGTATACATATGCCTATATCAAAAAAGAATTATTTACTCAATTACTATCATCACCTTCAATACTTCACGTCTGGTGGACCATACTAGTTCACCATTTAGTAATTTTAAGAGTAACCCAAGTAATTGAGGATACTCATTATATGGAGTTATAACATACCTGTCAAAACAGAAACAAACTCAACCAACATCAATACAGAAAAAAGTGAGTACATCACTTGGAAATCTGATTCAAACTTTATTTTATTCTTCATATAAATATGACTTGACTTTCAAAATCATACACATTTACAAATCAAAACTATATATGTAATTCAAAAAAAATCTTGAATGTGAAAATTTTCACATGGCTGCATCAGTTTTAACCTTTTTTAACAGTTTTGAACATATTAGTGGAAAAATACAACAGAAAAAGTCATAATGATACACAAAAGTCGTGTGATTATTTTTACATACTAACAAAAACAAACATGTGCATACCCCGTGCTCTGCACAACTTGACCTAGTGTAGCAACAGCCACTTCACGTTTGGAGACAGCAGCTCCATCCAATAAAGCTTCAACAATTAAAGGCATAAGTTCAGGAATGTATTGCCTCATTGCAAAACCGCCCTAAACAAAACCACAATCCAAATAAGTTTGTTAACAATAAATATAAAAGACAAGCATGCCAGAAGAGAGAAATTTACTGACCACCCTCGCAAGATCACCCACGGTTACAAGGACTCCACTAATGGTTCCAGTATTGGCATTAACATCAATAAGTCTGGCTACGAGTGCCTGACATAATCAGAAAATCTTTAAGATACCAAATAAAATAAAACAGGAATGTATCCTTAACACCATGACTAACTAAACCTTATGAATTGGAGCAATGTATGGAATTATTAGCCGTTCACAATTCCTTATCAAACAGCCAATTAACTTTGCACTTTCTTCTTTACATTTGCTATCTGCACTGCTGACACAGCAAGAGAATAAAATGGACATGTAATAAAAAGAGTTCTTCAATCTACCAATGCACTCCATTAGCAATGAATATTTCCATACATGTGCTTTATCTACCAATAAAATAAACACTTGAACATTACCTCTGCTCTAAGTAAGTTAACAACTGTATAAGATGGCGACGAAGAGCTGGAAGAACATATGCAGGATTTTTCTCTGATAGCCTTCCAGCCACAGAAATTGCATACTCTCTAACATCAAAATCCTGCAGAATTAGATTCTTCAATATCAACAGGATGTAAAATGGAGCTCCAAGAACTAATTACTGGAAAATAAGATCCTACTCAAGTGTACAAGACCATACGATGATATCATAACCACAACCACATTAGGGGAAAACCGTGGTAGAATATCCAATCTGTGCATACTTTTTTTAATTAATGAATAGTGCATTTTTGTTCAAAAGCAAGTACACTGAAATTGCAATTGGGGTTTTCTAATGTGTGCCCATGGGCGCATGATAAGAAGACAAAAACAGAAAGTTTTTTTTATTGAAAAAGAAATTATTTACTATATCAAAAATACAAAAATCATCCAATGCTTGCTTCTTTTAGTAATTTAAAACCTTTAGCGTATATTTAATTCTTTCGCATTATGTGCCTATAGGCACACATTAGAAAAACTTAATATAATTTAAAAAATGAAGGAAAAGATAAAATTTCACCATCAAACACATCAAGGTACTCAACAAACCCAACAAGAGAGCCCTTAAAGATGTGTGCCAACATCATGCATATTCATGCAACATTTTCTGAAGTAAAACAGATAAATGTAATTCCCCAAAATCCAATTACCACCCTTGAAAAAAAATATAAAATAAAAAACATCCTACACAACTGCCCAGAGCCCCAGACACAAATCAGCCAATAGAGCCTAATGGAAGATTAAACAACATGAAATCAAAATCTAAAGGCCAATTTGCATGGCATCTTCCCAACACAAGGTATCTAGGCTAGTTCTACCTCATCATTTAAAGCAGCAAATACTGCACTCAGGTTGTCCGCCTGGGCCAAATACTCATCAAAACCTCTATCTCCATGGAGAGAAGTAAAGATAGAATGCCGAACAGTAACATCAGCATCTGCAACAGCAGAAATGAGAAGCTTCTCTACAAGCTGCAGAAAGTCAAAGATCAGTTAGCAACAAGCATATCATTACATAAAAATAAGATCCGCAAAGAACAAAAGGACTAAAGAACAGATAACAATAGTCGTATCCCACTAGATGAGGTCACCCACATGAAACACACAATGTCATTAGACTCCATTAAAAATCATATTCTTGGGAATATTATTCACCATGAGATCCCTTTTTAATAATTTCCTCTGTTATTCTCATTCTCCCTTTACCCTTTATCACAAGGTTAAAAACCATGCAATCAACTCTTCTCACCAGTGCCTCAAGTGGCCTTCTTTACATGTGACCAAACCACCTTAACCAATTTTCTAACAAGTGTCACATAAATATCTCCTCATATACAATCATCTTGCCATTTAGTACTACATGGAGTTTAGATGCTTGTAATTTGGTTTTCAGTTTTAACAACTTTTTTTTTTTTATTAGCCAAAATAATCTATTTGAATTAATTGAGTACCAGAGGTATTAAAGGTACAAATTACAGATTACAACTCTGCTGTAGTTCAAATCAAGCAATTGGTTGATCATATCCAGAAAGTAAACCACATAATGAGACTAATACAAGTATGTGGCCTAGATTCCTATCCTCAACTACACCGAAATCCTTCTCTAAGATTTGAAGACCACTGATTATAGTGAGATGCAAAACCCTTCTCTAAATGTTTCAGCCAAGTCCATAGTAAAAACACTGCCTCATCCATCATTTTATTTGCATTGAGAGTGTTGTTGGAGAAAACTATGCTATTTCTGTGCTTCCAAATAGACCATGTCAATGCTAACCACCACCATTTCCATCTAGTCGCCATCAATCCTTCATGTGTTTGATGCATGTGCTGGATAAAATGTTGTCTTGGGTGGTGTGGGAAGACACCCACCAGATTCACCCAAGACAGCGATTCCCACCAAAGCGGAAGTATTTTGCTGCAGTGAAAAAACAGATGACTTGCGCTCTCCTCCATTATTCTGCAAAAAGGACACAAATAATCCTGCAACTCAATTTGTTTCCTCCTCAAATTGTCTCTGGTTGGTAGCCTATCCTTGAGTAACCTCCATGCAAACACAGCCACTTTAGATGGAACTTTAAGCTTCCATAATTCCTTGAACTCTTCATCCGGGGCCTCCTCTGATACATCCTGTCTAAGCACACTATAAGCACTCTTAACCGAATACCGTCCACTTGGATCTGCCTCCCACACCCACTGGTCACCAATGTCAGGCCGAATTCTGAACCCCTCCACTTCTTGTATAAATGAAACCGCCTGATCTATCTCACTGTCGAATAATGGTCTCTGCCACTTGAAATCCCATTCCCATCCTGTGTTTTTGTATACTCCCATATGCTGAATTAATTGATTTTGCTGAACCGATATGGTGTATAACCTATGATACTTCTCTAGTAAGTGATTATCTCCCCCTGTCCAATTATCCTCCCAAAATTTAAATTTGTCCCCACACCCAACCTTCCATGATATCGGACCGTTCAACAGCTGCCCCTGTTGTGGATGTTGAGATACATTCTTTAGGTCCCTCCACCATATAGATTCATTATTAGCTCTCGGTGCTTCATTTAGGTTTTAACAACTTCTAACTGGGGCCCTGAAGAAAACAATAAATAAGGGTGCTCTAGTGGTAGGGACAGTATTTGAAAATTTTAAACTAATGTGACCTAGGGGATTTATTTGAACATCCCCAAAAAATATAGGGACATACGGATTTACTTTAAACAATATTGTACAAAATAGTTGCATTCCACCATAGTGCTAATTAATTATCTCTGTAAGGTGGTTCTCAAGAAAATCATGGGTTTTTAGAATAGAAAATTGTCAAAAGGCACATTCTTAATAAGTTCTATGTTGCTGACTAGGTGTGTTTTATCCAGCCTATGATTAGAAAATTATTATGATGCTCCAACACTAGAACCCAACAAGAAATTTTGAAGACAGTAGGCATCCAGTTGCAATAACCTGAAATATAGGGACATATCTGAACAACCCCAAAAATTAAAGGGGCCTGCAAATTAACTTAAATATTTTAGCAAAAGTGGCAAGGTTAGGAAATTGCTGTGCATGGGTGGGTGGGTGGGAGGGATTTCTTTCCCACAGCACACATACATAGGGGAAGAACTCTCCAACTCCCAAAATATTTGCATCAACAAATTTTGAATATCCAGAACAAATTTGTAGTGGGCACTTGGTAGAGTTTCTGGATCTCCGAATATCCAGAATATTCATCATTGTTTGTAATCTACCCTAATCTGGTGCTGTACCCATATTAGGACAGGGTCCAAAATTAGGGTTCAACAATGAGATTCTTCTACTCCTCATCCAATTTCTGAACCAGTAGCATCAAATTGTATTGGTTTTTTTACTGTACGAGTGTAAAAAGGAAAAAAGAAATTTCTCTCAGAATATTTTAAGAATTAATTACTTCAAAGATACCAATCCTAATAGAGTACTAACTGCATCAGTATATGTTACATGACCTACTAACTGCATCATTCAATGTAACAGCTTTCTCTAACTGTACAGCAGACTATATAAATCTAATAACTCAACATTGGATTCATCAGATATAAAATACACAACTTCTTGGATATTATTCTTAGGTTTCCACTCTCCTTCACTTTCTCACATTTTCTCTCACTTTCCTTCATTTTCTTGGTCATGCTCAGATTCTTTCACTTATTGCTAAACCTTTTGTCTCAACATCTGACTTCTGATAGCTCAATAAGTTCACCATATACTATAAAATCACAATCCAAAATTGTCACAAGCCAAAACCCTATCCAAGTTAGAAATCAGATGGGCAGAACCAAGCAAAGGACAACAAAGACACCAAATAAAGAAGCTTAACACGTGGGTTCCCAGAAAACAAAAACTTCAAGAACTAGTAGTAATATTTATTAAAACTAAAAAGAAACTAAACAAAAGATATGAAATGTGTCAAATCACTAAACCTCCTCGACAAGGCGCCGGCGCTTCCCCCCTGATCGAGTCAACCTGCTAGAACCAAAATGTGAGCATGCCATACCAGAGAAAGAACTAGCAATCAATCTGCAACAACATAGAGCTGCATCTTTTCGTGTAGCTCCATCCTCATCATCCAAATAGACAACAACTGATTCTCTAGCAAATTCAAGTAGTTCGTGGCCCTATATCAACAAAATAAAATGGAATGAAACCTCTAGCAATTTTCCAACTTATAAATACACAAAAACAAAATGAAGATTTTTATTAAATATGAATGTGAGTCATTATAGAAAATGAGTATACAAAACCTTAAAGTTAAAACGGGCAAGAGTCTGCAAAGCAAGTTGTATAAGAGCAGAACCATTAAGCTCTGAAACTTGTTGAGGGACATTTATTATTGTTCCTCTGCCCACGCTTTGTGCAGGCCTCCCCAGATGATAATGTGATTTAGAAAGAACCATAGATATGCTGTCTAGTAACCGGTCTTGAATAGTTGGCAGCAGAGACGGAATGCTGAACAAAAAATAACACAAATACAAAATGCCTTTTAAAATTAATCACTAGAAAGGTGATAAACTTTGCTCCAAACCAACACTATACCTGGTACTTATTTGCTCAAGGGCTTCAACAAGTACAGTAGAAAGGCCAGTAGAAAACATAATATCCAAAAGTCCACGTACATGAGGTTCCATTGCTGACCCCATTGCTTTAGCAATACTTCCAACACAAGCCAAGGCCTCAAGTGAAGGTTTGATCCTTCGTGGTGCAATCTACATTCATAAAGTGACCAAACTATCAAATAAAATCCTTAATAGAACAAAATAACCAAGCACTCCTCTAAATAAGAAATGCTATACACAATAAGATAAATTATGGCACAACTAGCATCGAACAATTCCTGAAACATACCGCCTCACGTAAGTGAGTAGTTATTGTCGGCAAGTAATGGATGAGTTCCCCATCCAGTGCCCCAGCCATCTCTCCGAGAGCGATGAACCCACTATCACGATCTTGTGGTACTTTTAAGACAGAAAGAATATGATCCATGCATATCTGCAAGGAATTTCAGCTCCATAGGCACTCAAATAAGTAAAGTTTGAAACTTACTCAAAAGTCATCATTCTCAATGTACTCTCAGTTTAAAAAGTATAATCGAGTAATAGGGTAAAGTTAACATACAGTTAAGTAGTTAGTGACAAAACGATCACGTAGAAAATGGGCAATTCGAGGCAGCAATGAAGTTATGCTCAGGCGAACAAGCCGATCCCGGTGCTCAAGGTATCTGAGAACAATTTCGGCAACTTCGCGGTATCTTGACATCATGAACTCACCGGTATTCCTGCCCAACCATAATTAGAGACATGAATTGATAGCAGACCCCAATTATGAAGGTGCCTACTAGAAAGAATAGAAAGGAGTGTATGCAATTAGGGCAGTCAGTTAATGTTGTTGACAGTCATCATAACAGCAAGGATGGTTAGGATTGGGAAATGTTAAGCTGTCAGTTAGTTGAGAAGATTTTAACAAATATGATATTGAGAGGAGGCATTGATTAAAAATTGTAAAGAAAGCTTGAGGAGAGCCAGAACACTCAAATTTCCTGGGTGCTGAGTTCCTTTTTGTACACTTGTCAGTTTTCTTCTGTGTCAGACCTGTGATCTCTCTGATTTAGATCTTGAGAACAGAATACAATCAATAAAATCCCTATTTATTTTTCTATTCTACTTCATCTAAATCTGATCCAATTCTATCACAAAATAATGGGAATACCAACTAGGATGTGTTACTAATTTCATAATGGTACATGTATTTTAAAAAAATGGATGAATGCATTACAGTAAACCAACTCTAGCCTTTTATTATTGCACACAGAGAAATAATATAACAGTAATAGACACAACGGGCATACTCGACACTTACCGTTTTTACATTTTTATAAGATTTAACTATTTTACTTTAAATTTGCAACATAGGTTGACAATACTAATCCCCATCATTGGGCAAGTCAAGAACACACATTATACTTGGTCGATGACTAAACGTACTAAATCCAAGAGTGAAGAAACTAAATCACAGTTGACGATGAATGATAACCAAATTCATAGGGGTTCTTCAAGCTTTCATCAAGATAAAACAGGCAATAGAAAGGACAAAGGTGGATGTTTGTACAATGAAATAGTTTAAAAATCCCACCTAAATCCTTATCATTTGCCTGGAGATTGCTTTGGGATAGGCTTCCTACTAAGGAGAACTTATCTAGGAGACAAGTTGAGATTGATAATGAACTTTGTCCCTTCTGTCAAAGGAAACCAGAGTCTGCCTCACATCTGTTCTTCACATGTCATAAAGTTATGCCTTTGTGGTGGGATTTCAATTCCTAGGTTAGGGGAGACAGAGTTCTTCACTGTAGGCCAATGGATAATTTTCTCCAGCACTCAACTACAGCAGGTACGATGGCTACCAATAGAAGATGGAAAATATGGTGGATGGCAGCTACAAAGTCAATATGGAAGCTCAGAAATGACATGGTCTTTCATAATCAGATTTTTGATATATCGAAGCTGGTGGATAATACAAATTTCCTCACTTGGTCTTGGCTGAGGGGGTGGGAAAGGGATTTCAATGTTCCTTTTCATCAATGGTCCTCAGCTATGCCTATAGCTTTTTTATAGAGTTTGGTCTGTAGGGTTGGGTTTGTGGTGGTTTGTGTCAGGCTGTTGTAATGCTGTACTCTTGTTATCTTTTTCAGGAGATCTTCTCTCCTGTGTTGTTTTGTAGTACCCCTGGTACTCGTTATCTTCTAATATATATATATATATATATATATATATATATATATATATATATATATATATATATATATATATATATATCTTTCGCAGTTAAAAAAAAATAGCTTAAAAATCAAATAGTTCCAACAAAAGTTCAGTATGGTCAGTAAAATCAATAGCAAGTCATTTACATCTCTCATCTCATGTTCAGTATGTATTAAAACATATTTTTCTAAAGCACGAATCATGAAGGACAGAACTTTAGCACCAAGCTGGGTTACCTAGCAGTGGTAATAGTAGTCAATAGCACACAGTCAGAAAGTGGGTTATGAGCCTAACTCAACCCTACAAACTCGGCTTGTAAGGTGAAGATTGCTCCTCACTTATATAATTTATCTCGACACTATCTTTATTCGACGTGAGACTTCAACATGTCCCCTTTTGCCCACAGCTAACCATTTCAACACACCCCCTTTATCTAGGGGTGACTACAATTTAGATGGCTTTTCAAACATCCCCCCTCACGCTCAAGGCTACCTGCCTAGAGCGTGAAAGACACAGGGACCCATCTGGGATAGGTTCTAATACCATGTCAGAACATGGGTTATGAACCTAAGTCAACCCTACAAAACTGGCTTGTAAGGTAAGGATTGTTCCCCACTTATATAATTTATCTCGATATTATTTTTAGTCAATGTGGGACTTCAACATGTTCCCTTTTGCTCACAGCTACCCATCATGTGAAACTTTCAACACACCCCCTTTATCTAGGGGTGATCACAATTTAGGGGGCTTTTCCAACACACGCTATAGTGACAACACTGAGCACAGCTTCCCTAGGCCACTACAGGATTCAAAATTCAAATCAAGGAGCAGTTTTTGGTGTTGGCCACTGCAGCTGCAATTGGGGCCAAAAACATCATTTTGCACACTATAGTGGCATTACTGTAATGAGTTTCAGAAAACCCATTTTGCCCTCTAGTAGGGAGAGGGTGGGGGTAGGTAGGGGGGGAATTGTGATCCTTCCCCTTTAGATTTTTTTCCTATTTTTCCCACCATGTGGCACTCGCTTGTGTCTGGACAAACCACACCCACCCACCTATCTCCAACAGTATTTCCAGTGTATTCAGGCATCCTCCCACCAGCCTAAGATATCTGCAGCCCTCTGTTCTGTTTTGTGCCCCCTGTCCTCTCAGACCTCAATTCATGTTGCATCCCTTTGTTCTCTCTGCTTTGTTCAGTCCATTGTTGCAGTAGAATCCACTTTTTGAAACATGCCTTTCAAGTTTCATCTTTTTATGCTGCATGTTCTCTTCTACCATTTTTTTTTTATTTCTATCTTGGGTATCTTTAAAGTTTTGTCCATCTGTACATATAAAATATATTTTGTATATCTCATACCAATTATTTTCTTGTAGCAGTCATCAAACTATAGGATTTTCAGAGCTGGCTGCTACACAACGCTAACCAGGATTAATAATTATGAAGTATCAGTGCTTAAATAAACCAAGCAACAATTTCCAAGCTTGCAGACATTGTGAACATATGCTCTCTATATACAGAAGCATATAAATATAATAAGTTAATAACACTCCCTAAAAGTAAAACAGACACAATTTGTCCAGAATGCTAGGTTGAAAATATTAAAAAAAATCTGCATATCAACATTAACAATGCAAATGTTGAAAATCCTATTAACCTCAAAAGCTCTCCAACGGCAAGCAATGAACCATGTATGCTGTGCACAGGTGCATTTTTACCCAATCCATCTTGCGTTGCTTCAAACATTCGATAGTACCTGCCATAAAATAGAAAGTAAGGGATTTATTCTCCTATAGGGGCATATTGTGCAATAAATCATTAAAGCAAAAAAAGCATGATGTAAGGTAAAATTGAGTATAAAAATGTCCAAAAGGCAACAGCATACTTATTCTAGTCAAAACCCTCCAGAAAGCACTGCTAGCATAGCCATCAATGTGGATTCAAATGACTAAAGATTTACATACCCCTTTTTCTGTCATTATTCACAAGCCAACTCTATTATACTATTGTCGATTACTGGCCCAGCCCATACTTTTTATTACTAACATGAAAAAACATATACAAAAAAGTAAAAAGTAAACAACTCAAAGAATTAATATCAAATTTTGTGCAATTTATTGATTACTCAGAACCAAGCATTAAGTGAGGCAGCAAAAACTGAGGCACTCGTTGCATTGAAATGACACAAACTGTTTTTGGCAGCAGGCTAGCCTTTTACTACAATCTATGATCAATTGAAAAAAATTGTAATTTAACAGAATTGCGTAGAAATAAATGATCTTAAAATGTATGCCATAATTACTCACAGTTAGGACAATAACTTCAGCTTTCAGAGTTTATTCATTAATTTATTCTACTCAAACTCACTAGAGCAGGCAGGCAGTTGAATAATCTTACAAGTACACAGCCAACCTTTTGTTTGATGGATCAAACTCTTTGGTGAAACAGAATTTTAATAAAATTCATTTAGTCCAAGTGCATTAACTGTTGCCAAAGGCAACGTAGCGACAAAATAGCATTACTACCGCCTAGCAGCATCCGGGTTACTATAGCTTTAAATGTTAACAAGTTTAAGAACTAACCACTGCACGCGCCATCGTGTCTCACGCTTTTCAATAACACGAAGGCAAGCTCGCAATGCCTCCACAGCCCGCTCACGGACTGGCAACACTGGATCTCTCAAAGCAACCCAGATAGCATCGACAAACTCCGGCACATGGACATTGAAAACAGTGGAAGCATTTTCTGCCATTTCCTTCATGACCAAAAACAAAAGACAGTGCATGTTCTTAGCAAGAAATAGATTCCAAAAATGTGAGAGCATGAAAACACAATCAAATGAAACACAATTGTCACCAATGGCACTTACTTTCAAGATTAAGACAGCAGCAAATCGACGATACTCGACTCTATTTCCTCGAAGCCAATCGAGAGCAATTTTAACCTGAAAGAAAAAATGAATGAGGAGAGTGCAGGGCAGGAAGGAAGGGAAGAGAGGAACAGAGTGCAGGGCAGGAAGGAAGGGAACCTGGCGTTCGACTTCATCGGCAGTCATAGCACCACCAGCCCTAGCAAGGTGACCGAGAACCCTACTAGCAAGAACGAGAATCTCGGGATCGCGTTTGGTGTCAAAGACAATACGCATGTAGCTGGAAAATCTGGAGACCTTAGAAGCATTCTCCCCGAGCGCCACATCAATCAACTCGTCAATAGCCCTCAGAGCTCCCAGATTCTCGGCAACGTCGCTGCTGTCCAGAAGGCCAGAGATCCTGTCATACAACTGATCCATAAAACGCGAAAAGGCTTCGCCACTAATATCACGAGCTTCTTCCTCTAGATGCTTCTTCAGAGCAAGAGAAGCACCCTCCTGAAGAGTGAAGAGTAAAGAGTGAATAGAATGAAAGTGACACTGAAACTGAAGAGTGAAATAATAACCTTGGGATTGCCGCGGGTGCAGAGGTCGGCGAGGATGCGGTTGAGAGCGTCGCCAGGACCGGGTGCGACGGAGGGAGGGCCGATGTAACGGTGGGACTGAGACGCGGTTGCCATTAATTTATTTATTTGGCTAGGCTAACCTAAGCCCTAAATTAGTTTAGTTGCGATAGGAATTTGGAAAGGACAAGTAGAAACTCAAATTGAAAATGGAAATCGCGTTTCGCCATGTCCATGCCTACTTAATTCGGGATGGACGTGGTCACTAACAAATCGCGTTTAGCTGTACCATGTAGATCACTAACAATACTACCAAGTTTATTAATTATTTATCAAAGGCGCAAGTTAGATGTGTGTGTGGACTGGAACCTCAACAGTAAAACATGTTTTTGTTAAAATATATGATTAGCATTAGAATTCAAAGCAGTGATTGCTCCTTTTCGGTGATGACAATTCTTGGCTTGGGGGTGAGATGGTTGGATCCAAGAAGTCCACCATTTAATGTTTTCACCACGGCTGGATTGCTCTTCTAAGGTGTAATATAAAGCAACACAACAAAAAAATTAAATTTGGGATCGTTGGAGCAATGATGGAGAAGGGTTGCGAGAGGTCCTAACCCGTCTTTTGCTATTTATGTATATACATATATAATTTTTTAAGTTACTTAGTGTAAACTTGGGTGATATATGATGTAAAACAATGATGATGATTAAGGTTAGGTAAAGTAAAATTGGAAAAAAAAATAGTTGTAATTTATTGTTATTATGATAATAATTAAGTTAATAATTAATATAAAATTAATTGTGTGTTTGGTGTTATTATGATAACCGTTAAAATTATTATCATTTAAAATATAATATCTATATATATATATATCTGTAAAAATAGTAAGTATTTTAAAAATTACAAAGGAAGAAAACAAATTTAACACTTTCTGGATTCGTGTCTTCATTGAAGAGAGAAATTGGCAGGACCCACGTTTTGCTGAGAACTCTCGTTGTCTTCCGACGTTATAATATTTGTTTTATTTTATATCTTAAACAAAAATAAATTTTGCTGCACCTTTGCGGTATGGAGTGGTGTTGTTAAAATTGGACAATTTTCCTATAAATAAATTGAACAAGTAATTTTAAAAAAAAAAATTGACCGTTGCGTTATGAATCAAATTTATTTTAAACATTTAAATATAAGTGTTGCAATATGCAACCATAAAAAATGAACAATAAAATTGCAACACTTTGATAATATTTTGACACACAATTATCCTTCAATTGCATCTTTTTTTCTCTTATACTTTGCTTTCTTGTAACCTTCCCTTGTATACACCATTGGGAGATGTCGATCAAATAATAGCATATATGCACTAAAAAGGAAATACATTATCATTTTCAAGCAAACTTAGAACATATTTGAAAAGATTTTGGATGCGAGAATAATAAAATTTGAAGTCCATTTTAATGATAGGTTATTTGTGTTGTTTTATGTATTTTAAAAATTATTATTAATATTATATTTTATGTATTTTAATTTTGAAAGTTATATTTATTTATTAGTTACCTATTGTCATTTAAATATATTAACTTAAATATATACTGTGGGGTCCATTTAAGAAACTTTAATGAACTTTTTGATTGAAGTAAAAATTTGATTGAGTTGTTTAAAATAATAAATGTAACGTAACATTATAGGAAATTGTAAAATATTATTAAAAAAACAAAGAGAAACTTTGATGAAGAACTTGGTTGAAGATAGCTCTTCTTATTACTGTAATATGTGTATAATGAGACTTTGAGAAAATTTGTTAATATTATTGCCTTGTCTTGTGAGTGAGGTTGATCTAAGTGTGTAAATTATTTATTTGGAAGACTTTTGTTTTATGGATAATTTTTTTAATTTTGAGAATTTAAGAGGAACAAATTTATCATTTGAAGTAATAAAATAATTAATCATTTTAGTTTTTATAGTTTATAATTTTTAGTCCCTAAAATTTATAATTAATTTATAAAAGATCTATGTATTAAAAAAAATTTAACTCCGTAATGACATAGATATTTTGGGAAATAAAATATAAAATTTATGGATTAAAAAATCTATTTATTAATTATAAAGACTGAAATAAATAAGTTTTATGAGCAGTATTATGTAATTAAATCTTTTTTTTATATAAGAAAAGATGATATGACATTGCTAATACAAGTATTATTATTTAATAAATTGATATCATAAATAATATATTTTTGATGATCTGAAATTTCATTTGTCTTCCATTTAAATTTAAAATAATGACAGATAGAGATTATGAATCAGTGTAAAGATTTATTGACTTAAATTTCCATCTGTATACAATTTTGTTTTTACGGCTTTTCTACATTCACAAATGAATTTAAGTGTACGAGAAAAAGTTTATTTTTCTAAACTTTGTGTAACGTTTAGTTTCTAATTAAATATCTTACCAAAAGAAAAATTAATGTTTAAGTAGTGTATAAATGTTCTATTAGAAGACGAAAAAGAAGGACATCACGGCTTATGTATGCCCACCACATTCATTTCAAAATAAAAGTATGGGGGCCAAAGCCAAGAAAATATAAAGATTTGATGACGTAAATTTCGATTAGCATATATATTTTGTTTTATACGTTACCATTCTTTGTACATTTACAAAGGGAGCTAAAGTCTTGTCTGAAATGGTTTTTTTATTTTCAATTTTGAAATTATTATAAACTAAAATCAGTTTAATTTGCACGTGTTGGTTAAAAACTGAGAGCTCAGAAGGACCCATTGATGGGTAGAAAATTTGAGGTGAAAAAATTGGATGAAAAAAACAACAATATGAATAACATGGTGTCAAAAAAATCCTAACATAAACACTGTAAATTGTAAAATAAAAATAAAGAATTTTAAAATAATATGACAATAAAACTAAAATAAAGAATTAATTTGTAATTTGTAATTATGTAATTGGAATGGTGGAACAGATTAAATTTAGCTCAAGGGTTGTGTCTGTTTTATCCCCGACCTAATTAAGAATTTAGTACAATAAAAGAATACTACTAATAGCACTTTTTTAGTATTTTATTTGAATTCCTTAGTGTCCTAAAGAGCTTGGATGAGACTCCCAAGTTCGGATGGTGTGAAGGCCATGAATGTGGTAATTTGTCGGTTTGGTATTGTGAAAATTTTGAAAAGCACGACAGTCAGCAGCTAAAAGTTTTGATTGCAAGGTTGCTGGTTTCTGGCAAAGGTCAGTTCTATGTCTTGAACTTTAGGTCTAGATTTAGATAAAACTAATTGAGAAATTCAACAATGCACTTTATAATATGTTTTTTTATTTAAAATTGATTTTAAATCATATGATTATGTAAATCTCTCACCCCGATTCGATGAAACCTATTTGCGATTTTATAACTTATATTTAATTTTAACTAACAAAAAAAGTATTGAAAGAAACGTATTAAAAATATATTATTAACGCTCCTCAAATTATTATTTTTAAACTTCAGCTTGTTATGAAAACTTATATTTAAATTTATTTCACCTACATATTTTCCATTAAAACAAGAGTTATGATGTACGAAATTAATTATAGGTATTAACCAAAACACCTATGTCTTTCCCGGTTTCATAATATATTTTTTTATTGTTAATTAAACTTTCCTAAATCAAAAAAATTACTATCATAATCACATTGGATGTTAATTATTAATGCTAATATTGACCGTCACGGATAATAATTATATTATTGGACTTTAATTTTTATACATCATTTTTTAACATTTAATATGATTATGATAACTGTGAACGATAATCTTTCTTATTAACAATCAAATTAAATCAAAGAAGATTGATTTAGTAAGTTAGGATAAATAAGAGAATTATTTTTATAATTAAGTCTATTTTTTTTAATGGTTCATTTATTTACTTTTTATACTTCATTCTTATGGTATATTTGGATGACAAAGAATAAATTATAGTTAACATTTTTTGTTTGATCAAAAAGAAAATAGAAAAATTAATTTTAAAAACATTTTTTCCCATTTTCTACTCAATTCAAAATAAATAAATAAAATATTTTCCTAATTTTACTTTCCACCTTATCAAAACAAGGTTAGTAAAATTATGTTGAGCAATAATTTTTAATTTTTTTACTAATTAAAAAATTTATTTGACAGTTTGTTAAATAATTTTATTAAGTAACTTGTAGTATTTTTTGAAATACTACTTGAAGTAATTTTTTAAAAATACTAATTTCTAATTTTTATATTTTACTTTTTTATCCTTAAAATAATTATTCAATTTTCTTATTATCTTTTTTCTTTTTTTAAATGTCATTTATTTTATTTTATATTTTTCAACTAATCGAATGACCAATTCTATAAAACACTTGTAATAAGCGAGCTTTTAAAAACTTTCAGCTTTTCAGCTACTTCCAACTAGTTTCTGCCTAAGAAGAAACTGATTAGATTGGATATTATAATGAGCAATTCAAACAAGGAAAGACTAATCCGCAAAAGGAAAGATAAAATTATAGCAACAAGTAATAATACGGCAAGCAAGATAAACAATGGCAGTGGATGGTGGAACAAAGAAATCAGTTAATACATATTCAGACCTTGATATGAATATCCACAACCCTTACTTTGTACCTTTGACGGTCTTGCCTAAACATTTTTTTTTTACAAGCAAAAGTGTTCAAATAACATGACTCAGAAGAAAAACTCTACTAGCTCTTCTCGTTAACAAGAAGACGATGTTTTTAGTCTGTTGCAGTTGCGTCACGGTTATCCCCTTCATTTCTAATATCTGGCAACGTATCCAGATCAGTTCGGCCCTCTGCCACATTTTTTAGGATGTGAGAATCAGAAGAATCAGTGTCTTGGTGTTCAACTGAGTCTGATGTTTCATCTGTTTGTGTGTCACCCTTGAACTCATTCTTAGTAGCATCAGTGTTCTCCACATGTGAGATAGTCTGATTCTTGTTTGTTTCACTCATTTCAGTGTTACTATTTTTCTCAGTTTCATTTGATGCCACAGATTTTGTTGTGTTTTCTAACTCACCACCCTCTAGATTAGAAGATTCATCTGCAGCTGCATGTCCCTTTTCTTTTTCACCAGGGACTGTTGAGTTAGAACCAGACAGGTTTTCTTCAGAGACTATATTGCCACTCTGATCTAATCCTTCTGTCTGCACATTTTTTACATCTTCGATGACTGTTGCATTCACAGTACCATTTTGAGCTTGGTTTGATTCAGATGAAGTATTGGCACTAGTTCCTGTCAAGTTACCTCCAGAGATCGCTGCTGTCAGATTACTGCCTGTTCCAGAAAGACTGTCCGAATATGTTGTGGTAGTATTGTCTAAATGTGAGCTATCGACTGTGTTGGACAAGCTGTCGCTTCCAGTTTCTTTATCAGATGTTGCATTGGAAGAAGTCCCACCTAGCAATTCAGCTTCTGTAATATTAAAATTTGAACTATTTTGGCTCCTGTTACTTTCCTCGGTATAATTAGGTCTGTTCTCTGATTTCGTGATATTCATTGCTGAGGTTACATCAAAGTTTTCTAAAAGGGTCTCACTTTCGGTGCTAGTTGTACCAGTATCATGAGTGACAGCGCTAGAAGCATCATCCCCCTTGTAATTTTCCTCCCGAGCTTCATGACTGTTGTGGTTTTCAACAGAACCATCCTTTTCCTCATCCCTACTATTTTCTTTCTCTTTCTCATCACTCTCCTCTTCTTTCTCTTCATCCGTGAACTCCTCATCATGATCAGTATCCACTGCTGATTGCTCTTGGTCATTTTCGTCTATCTCATCATCTCCTCCTCCCCTTTGATCTTCTACCTCATTGCTTTTGTTTTCATCTTCCTCTTGTTCACTTCCTCCTCCTCTCACTCCACGTTTGTCACCTTTTTCTTCAGATTCATGCTCATTTCCTTCTTCTTCATGTTCATTGTGGTCATGCTTATATGCATCCTCTACATTATCATCTTCCTCTTCTTCCTCATGCTTTTCATTTTGATTCACTTCGTCCTTACCCGGATGAAGATCTTTTCTACCAAGTTTCAGAGTCTGATATGCTGTCTGAGTTCCCACGGACACTTTTGCATCATTCTCCTCAAATTCCTTCTTCTTATCATGTGAGTGCTTAACCTGATAGATCAACCAGAAGCAAACACCAAGCAATAGAATAATCTGCAGAACATGCTTTACCTTTATGCCTTTGGATCTGTTGTTCCTACTTGGTGACCGTTTTATCATGCTTAACTTACTTACGAACTCCTAATTGTAACTTCTCCAAATTCTAAGGCTAGGCTCCCTGCTTTCAATTGGAAATGCATAATTAGGAACTTCGTGAGCAATGATCAGCAATGTAAAGTAAATATGCATTAAGAAGGCAATATTGATAATGAAATTAAAAAGAAAAATGAAAGGATCCCATTCCTTTGAAATTCCTGTATCAACGACAACGAAGCTGCGTTTCAATTGAAATGAAAAACAGCAGGAAAAAACATTTAACATTACGGTACAACAACATTATTCACCATTCATAAACATCTTTGCACAAATAGCATCAAATTGAAGGTATAAGGAACTAAATAAACAACATTTCACTTAAAACTTAACCTGTGTCAAAAGAAAATTTCAATAAAAGCGAATTTCACAACCATTTAAACTAAGGTTCCGGAATAATTATAAGCGCAAGACTAAAAGACTAAACAAAACCCAAATAATTGCAGCAGAAACAAATGCTCAAATGAAAAATAACAAATTTTGAGAAGTAGAAACAATGTAAGTGTTCGTTTGGTTATTTCCGTCTACACTTGGAAGCATGCAAATGAATACAGTGAGTGGTGGCAGGGGGGTTTCAGACCCACACCACAAGCAAACCCTAGAAAAAGAAAACCCCCTCAAGCAAAGCAAAACTAAAAAGACACCAACAGAAAACATCAATAAGAAAACAACAGCCACAAACATGAATTCACCATTGATAAAGAAGACAGATTGAACTAAGAATAGAGAAATGGCAAAACCTTGTTCCGCAAACGAAGAGGAAATGAATGAGCAGAAGAAGAAGCAAGCAAGTAATTAAGAGTTGATGTTATAAGTCAAAAGATATTAAGGGGGTTTAGGTGTGCAACTGCAACTGCTTTCTTCGGAAATAATATTCTTATGAATTTAAATAATTTGTATTTCTATTTCTAACAACAAATTATTATTTTAGCCTATAATGCAGTTTTGGATATAAATTTGTGTGCATTATGTTCTATCTTTTAGAGGATATATAGCTGTTATTGTCTACAAAATGCCAACAAGTTTTGGGATTTATTGATGCTGATGCAGGCAACCTAAATAGTACATATGGACATGACATGAATAATTCTTGTATTCCTTACACCACTTGTATTTGTTTTTAATTTTAGTTTCTATTTCTCGACTCCGTCTAAGCAAGTAGCAACAGCTAATTTAAATGACAAAGGCTTCGTTCTCTGTAGCAAATCTTCCTGAAAAGTTGCTTTAGCAAAAAAATACTTCATACTTTGTCCCATAAAATTTTGTTGTTCCTATTCGTATTATGAGTATGTATGACTCATCAATTTCAGGTTGACTTTGATGAGTTTGAAATTTAAATTTAGATTTGGTGTATTTAAAAGATGGATTTAAGATATATTTTTAGCTAAACTATTTTTTACTCTCTCTTTATTTAATTTTTCATTTTTAAATATTCAACTTAATTATCTAATATTACAAAAATATTTAATGTTGTTCTTTTGTTTAACTTATTTTTAACTAAAAATTGACATTATCAAAGAATTTATAATACTCATTCATCATCTTACTTAATCAAGTCAATTAGATTCCTTTGATTATTTCATTTAAATTGATACTAGAGTTAACAAAATTACATGAAAGAATAATATTGAACTTTTTTTTAAAATTCAAATATCAAATTATAGAAACTAAGGAAAAAAAAGTTATATTTCATTTTAACTAAAGATTTTTTTTTTTGGAAAATAAGTTACATTTTTCAGAAAAGAAGATATACCAATTAACAAACACCCATTATCCAATTTGTTCTAACTATTGCCATGCAAACTCTAAGTTATCCTAATAACTATAGAAACTCAAAAAATCACATAAACACAAAAGATAATTACACAAAATGCGAAGATGTAATATTATTTTCTTTTCATTTTTAATTCCTAAGAAAATGTATATCAAGTATCAAAAAGGAAACAAAAAGTTTTTGAGAAACTAAAAACAAACAAAAATTTATAAGAAATAAAAGACAAAAATCTACAAAAGATGAAAGGACTAAAAATAATAAATCCTTATTAGCAAATTAAGCACTAATTGTAAAAAAAATGAATATATTATATAAAGCATACAATGAAATCATATTTTCATAAAAAATATTTTAGCAACAAAAAAGTTATTTTTTAACATGTAAGGATAACAACCAACAATGGTTGATAAAAGTGATAATATTGTCGTGTATCATCATCCTTTAATCAAGTGGTTCAAAGTTTAAATCTTGATTGGTTTTTAGATATAAAATAAATTATGTTTGGAGGGAAATATACACTTTGTGTGCACTCAAGGTCTCCGACAAAGATTTTTCAATGTTGTCGAGAGGGACAATCTTGTATCAATACCATGATTACCGGAAAAAAAAACATATTGGGGTGACAATAACGAATGATAGGTTAGAATAAAAATTCTCAAAATATTAGTCATAGATTTCCTTTTGACTTCTAGCTTTTGGGCTCTAACCCACTTTAGATTTTTTTTTTGACTGTCTAAACGTCATTAGATAACCTCTTTCTTATGCCTCAAGATCTTAAAGATTGTTTGTGTGCTGCCAAAATCCCTGCAAACATGTTTCTTCAAGCCTTTAACATTTAAATAGTAATTAAAATTTAGTGATAGGTGCCTAAGTCCAAGGGTCCTATGGTATTGTGAAAATATGATAAAATAATTAAAAGTACTCATCAAAATAGAATTAGCTCTAAAAGTTAATAATTTATGAATTTAATGATCATCCATGCAAAAAATTGTTAAATGATTTAGAACTACTACATTATTAGTGATTTCGATCAATAATCGTGTGATAGTGAACAATATAAAATAATTTAATATTATCATTCAATAGTAAATAAACATTAATATAATTTTTAAGTTCTTATCATTCTATTAGTGTTTGTTT
This sequence comes from Glycine max, assembly GCF_000004515.6. Classification (NCBI taxonomy): domain Eukaryota; kingdom Viridiplantae; phylum Streptophyta; class Magnoliopsida; order Fabales; family Fabaceae; genus Glycine; species Glycine max. The sequence continues at coordinate 178,251 of NC_038247.2, forward strand.
GAATTTGATCGATCCCAAATATTCCTGTCATGTCAAAATTTGGGATATTTGAATTTATATCTCCATCCAACAATAAGTTATTAACTTTAAGATCACGATGTATGATTTTAAGTCTAAAATCTTTATGAAAATATCGAATGTTTAGAGTAATCCCTTCAATAGTCTTGTAAGGTGTCCCCCAATCCAACTTCCTTTGCTTTTCAGGATCTACAAATTGGACAAAATATTCAAGTCATATGAAAAATGTAGTCATTTAGAAGAAACATTGACACGTTGATCGGTTATTATGTATATACTGAACTGGCCAACAGGGCAAAAACTGGAAGCAAAAAATTAAAATAAAATCAAAGCAGGCATGCAAAGTATGACATAATTCAGAAAGATGAACCTAGCAAAGAGAATATAGTGGAGACCTTGGTTGTGCACATATTCATAAGCAAGTATCTTTTTTTCACCCTGCAAGCAAAACCCAAGAAGGCTGACTAAATTTCTATGTTGAAGCTTGGTAATTGGAACCACAATTGCAACAATGGTTCCAGCTGAGGTCATCCCATTCCAAAACATGAAAACAAAGTTTTACTCAGCTTATGGTGCCTTGGGAGATTGGAGGAGGCAATGCAGAAACGGTAGAGCTCGTACCTGAAATTACAGCACCAATCAGAATGTGAATTTCATTGTCTGTATATTTCATCTAGTATTACGCAATCTATGTACGGCTGTGATATTACATGACGCAAAGTCGCAAGTCAATCCATTGATTTGATGTGATTTATTCTGATTATAATGTAAACGATGAATTATGGGAGAGGGGCACTTCATACGGATCAACAAGTAGCAGATTCAGAACAAACTTTCCTTTACAAGCAGAACATCTAACTTCACAATTCACAAGTATGGGTCTTTTGGCCCTCCCACACACCAATAAAATTGATGTAATATATTAAATATTACACCAATTTAATATTTAATAAATTGCATCAATTAACTTCAATCCTTTTGTATTTCATATTTTTAATCACAACCTCATTAAAAATTTTGTCAATCAATATTATTAATCTTAAAAAAAACTACACTTATTATTTTTTTAAAATCATGGTATTGATAAAGAGTTTCTTTCATTGAAATCAGAATTATTCTATACCCATAGAAAAATCTTAAAAAAAACTACACTTACAAATTATTATCACTTATTTCAACCCTTTTTTTTATTAATTACACATATTATCTTAAAATATTATTTGTAATGAATCATTTAAAATACACTATAAACTAATAAAACTTCATTTCTTCACATACTTATTTACATATTCAAATAATACTTTTTTATGATTAATTACACCAATGCAACGTACTAACATTCCATCTAATTATGAAGTACACTTTTATTTATTTATTTATAAAAGTTATGAAGCAAGCTGAACACACACACCAATACTTTTTTATGTTTTAGTATTTTTTTTTCCATCATTTTGATTGTAAAATATCAACAAATAGTTGCATATATTTTTTTATTCTATCTTTAACACTTAGTTAGTGTGTGTGATTACAAAAAATAATTAATATGAGAGGTAAGATATAATAAGTTAAGAATTTTTATAGAATTAAAATATTATTTATATTTTTTTACTGAATAAAATATTATTTCTATTTCTTAGTCTTTATGTCATAATATTTAGGATTCAGCAAAAAAAAATGTCATAATATTTAGTGACGAATAAAAGGAAAGATGGAGTATTGACTGAAATAAAATGATCAATTGAAAAGGCCTATAGATTTGGTTGAGCCTTAAGTTTATCCCTAAAAAAACTAGCCCAAATAAGTCTCTAGGCTGATTACGCCAGCCGATTATTATAAGTTTATAACCATTCAGTCAAAGTTTCTTAGCAATTTGAAAAATACTATGATGACCTTAATGACAACCCACTGCAATTCATATTGCATTGCCCAGCAGCGAACATCCTAGAGTTGAAGTTCAGAATCACAAGTTTATCTTTCTTAAATACTGCTAGTGCAAAATCTGATCTCACCGCGTGTGGTTGTTTATGACGTATTGGAATTTTTTCCAAGTAATGATTAAAAACTAATATATATTTTATTAAACATTATTATGAAAATATATTAATAACATCAAATACTATAGCAGTATTTTTTAATGAAACCTTTTTATCTTTGAATCTTTAGCAGTTAACAAAGTCCTTTTATTTTTTTGAATACTTTAGTGATGCAAAAATTTACAGAACTTCTTGCTTAGCCCCGCTTATGGAATTTTTGTTTGAGAACCTCTAAAGTCTGACCAATTCTCTTGTGAATTAACACGATATGCATAAGTTTCGAAAATGACAACCTGTCTTTTTTCTTACTCCGTCTTTCAACTTGTGCTTCCTTTGTCAATTAAACTCCATAGAACAAGTTAAAATCAATCTTTATGGAATTTTATTTTTGTAACTCTACAAAGAATGTAATAACTTGAAATCCGTGTGATAAGCGTGAAATAAAAAAATAGAGTGCCAATCAGATTGAGTTCAGGGAAAGAGGGTAGTCTCTCACAAATTAAAATTTAAATCTTTTTGTTGAGAAATGTATTTACATTTAATCGGACATAACTACTTTGGAAGGAGAATACCTAACAAAAAAATAATACTAGTATAATGATTCCCTGTTATCTTTGCTACAGACGTTCACATCCCATAGATGTCAACCATTTTTTTGGTAAAAAAAAATATAGGTAAATATGTGTGTAGAGAAGTCTTACCTCTTAAGCATAACTAGGTGTCCACATTAACTATATTTATATCAAAATATGAAACTTATTTTACATGTAAATCCTAAAAAAAACGAACATAAAATTGGTGCTCCTTAATCCACAAAGTAAACACTAAAAAAGACTAGGAGGGAGGTTTTAGTTGCATTCACTGGGGCACTATATCTGACAAAGTTAAGAAATTGAGTGAGTAATCTTCGCAACCTGGCTCATTAGCATTGAATCTCCCAAGAGAGAAAGGTGGTCTTTCTGGTTGGCCTAACATTGCTGATTCATTCTTCAACATCAAAACAACGGAAGACATGGTTGGCCTATCATATGCATCTTCTTGAACACATAGCAGTCCAATATGCATGTATCTCAAAAACTCATCTCCGGGGCATGAATCAACTAACAAGGGATCAATTAATTCCATCTCCTTTCCCTCATTCCATAGATGCCATGCCTGCAAAGTGATTTACGATGTTAAATAATCAATCAATGGTCACACCACACGTTTAGTATGTTCAGAAGCTAACACATAGTCACATACATATGATAGAAGGCTTGGAGTGTTTTTAGAGTGATAGAAACCCGCGTTACGTTTCCCTGCAATGATCTCAAGCAATAGTACACCAAACCCAAAAACATCAGATTTTATGGAATACAGTCCCTCCATTGCATACTCTGGAGCCATATACCCACTGCAAATTGGAAAATAGAACTATGGTTAAGTAAGTGAATATATGTAAAGGGGGGAAACGTTAATGCATAATACTAGGTACAAAGTGCTTCTTACTATGTGCCAACTATTGTAGCAGTGTTAGCTTCACCTTCACTTCCTGCAAATATCCTTGCCATTCCAAAGTCTGAGATCTTTGGGTTCATGTCATAGTCCAACAATATATTACTTGCTTTTAGGTCTCTATGGATTATTTTTAGTCGAGAATCCTCATGAAGATATAGTATCCCCCTTGCTATTCCATTTATGATATCCAGGCGTTTAGTCCAATCTAGTCGTTCACGTTGGTTTGGATCTATTCATTTTCCATATCAATAAAAATGTAAATATGCAGTACCCCACAAATGGTAAAATGAATGCTACAATCAAGTGAATCAGCCTATTTTATTTTTATCATTGTTGAAATGTAATTGGTTGCTCCATCCTTAAAGGAGTGAAAGAATATACGTACCAAAGAGTACAACATCAAGACTGCCATTGGGTAAAAATTCATATACCAGAAGCTTCTCTTCTCCATCTACACAAAATCCAAGAAGCTTTACAAGATTTTTGTGTTGAAGTTGCATTATCAGAAGAACCTCGTTTATGAATTCCTCTGAGCCTTGTTCAGAGCAAGTTGAGAGCCTCTTGATTGCTACTTCTTGACCATCACTAAGTTTCCCCTAACAAAAAAATTAAAAAAATCTGTCTGAACTTTCCAGTGATAAATATTCAGGCCAGAAGAAGGGATGAACCTTGTATAAATTTGACTTCTATTTACCTTGTAAACAGGGCCAAAGCCACCTTGTCCAAGCTTATTCAAATCAGAAAAATTATTGGTAGCCACTCGAAGAGATCCAAGATTGATTTGATGATTGTCTATTCCATTCTTACCTAAAGACAAGAACCAAATGAGTTAGGAGAAGAAAAGAATTTAAAAACATAAATAAACACACCTTCTTAGTATAACTTACTCTGCCGTTTTCTTTTATTCCTGACAAGGTACAGTCCGAAAATGAAAAATACTATCACCAAGCCAACCACAACTATAATTCCTGTAATAACCCATATTTTGCTTGAATTATCTGCATAAAGAATCAATCCTATTCAGTATCCAATGGTTGTGGTTTATAGACCATTTGTCAAAACTAGAGAATGACTTGAATTGCTTACTTTCGCCTTCTTTCTTCCCAATTGAAGAATCCGTGGGTCCTGTTGCACCATGATAAAAGGCGTAAAATTCATACCTCAAATAACAGCTACGGCTCAGAACTCTACCCCCAATGGAGGCATAGCAGCAACCTGGTATATCTCCAATGGCACTTTGCAGGCACCTACTGCAATCACTGGCAGTTAAATCTCTGGTGCACTGCACTAAGGCATATATTGTTTCATCCTCAAAGGGGACTTCTCCAGTAGCATACATGTTTGCCGAAACACCAAAAGATGCCACCTTAGTAAGATTACTTATTGTCTGATTCACAGCAGACTCAAATTTCTCTGGCTCTGAAAGATTCTGTTTATTATCTAAGCCAATGTTCCCTGTGACATTCAACATACCCATGAAATTGCTGTTGGAATAACGTAATTGACACAACTCCTCCCAAACAACTGCTTCTGTGGCTCGAGGACAGAGTTTGACAATGTCCTCTGTTGCTGTAGTGATGCATGTCTTGCATGATTCGTTTGTAATATAGTCGAGGCACATGTAGAGGCCATAAACTCTATCTGGGCCAATCCCATACGAAGAAGTATTATAGAATTTGTAGTTTGAAGCAATGGAGGATAAAGAGGAAAGGAGGTTCGTTAGATTGTTTTCAAAAGAACTGCCTTTTGCAAAACTGCTGCTTGTGGAACAAATATAATACGGAGGATCGGCAAATACAACGCCTGAAAATAAAGCAAAAGTGCAAAGAAGGAGCAATTGAAAGGGTTTTGAAACCATTAGAGAATGAATCATTTTCCCCCTTTTCTGATTCTGAATGATAATTCAGAAGCCCTATTTCAATGCTTCTTCTTTCAGTATTACCTGCTCAGTAAAGGAGGTTACAATTTCCCAGAAGCTGCTAATATGCTGATTAATTCAAACACATCACAACCAATGATTATAATTTACAAATCTAGGAAAACACTTCTGCTTGTGCCTACTAGTATAATTGTTATGTTTGAATATTGTACCACGTAAGCAAGGAAATTAAGGTACTCTGGGTTTGAAATGTTAAGTAAACAGGATCCAGGGTTTAGAGTTGACAGAATGAAAACTGAAGAATTTTTTTCTTGACCCGAAAAATAAGGTTCAACCAATTTTTCGGATAATGACGGTTTTACAAAATAAATAACATTTAATGCCAAGCATAATAGAAACGTAAGAGATGTCACTGACGATGAGAGGAGGAAAAAAAAATGACAATCGGTGTCTGAACATATAAATATAGTTCACCAGGACACACAGACTATCATTGCCATGCTATAATGCTGTATTTTATTTCCTATATGTTCCTTCCGTGCTTTTAATATTATTAAAAAAAAAATATACACAAGTCACCTTTTATTCTAAATATTTCATTTGTATCTTTTATTTTATTTTTCTATCACTTTATAAAATCTATAATTTTGTCTATTTTTTTAGTCCTTCTCTCTGGGCATTAAATAACACATTAAATGTCTATCAAATATATTTTTTTTAAAAACACCATAAAAACTCCATATTTCCTTACGTAGCTTCCTTTATACGTTGCATTATAGTTTAATAATTTGTAAAGTTATATCAATTTATTTTTCAGCTTATTTTATCCTTAAGCGCAGTCACACTTTTCATAAAAAAATTCTTATAAATATAAGTAACTTATTTTTGAAAAATAAAAATTGATTTTTTTAATATTATTAAAGGAAGTTTTTATTATAGTTTATAGAGAACTTATTCAGTTATCTCTCTCTTCCAATTCCGACTCATTCCAAAATATCTTTTTCTTTAGATCGTTGACTTCCCAACTCATCTTAAAATTAATTATTTTTTAATTTTCATTATTTAAAATAAAAAAATGTTGCTGAAATAAATAAATAAATAATATAACTATTTTTATGCTAAAATATTTATAATTTTTACTCTTTTAATTTAATTTAGATTTCTTTTTTTTAAAAAAACTTTTTTGTTTGTTAAGTTTTTGAATTCTTAATTAATGATGAATTCATTAAATATTTTTGAACCTTTTATTAAATATTTAAATATAATTTAATATCATTTAATTATATTTAAATAAATTATTTTTATCTTCTATAAATATTATTCAACAATAATATTAAAATTTTAAATTTTTTCATATTTTGTAATTAATACTGAATTTTGTTTAATTATTGTTATTACATATAATATATTATTTGGAAACTATCTTCAAAATTAATTTTTATTAATTAAAATAATTTATGACACATTTAATATTATAAGTTTTAAATGTATATATTTAGATACTTTTAGATACTTTTCTTATCATTAAAATAAGTTTAGAATCTAATCTGAAATTAGTTCTCAAATAATATAACTTAACGTGAAATTGATCCTTAAATGTTATAACTTAATAATAAAATATTCTCACAATAATAAGATAATTTTTTCACATTTTTTACACATTCAAAAATTAAATTGGAATTTTTGTTCTTTAAGAAATTAAATTATTAGAGATTTACACCTTCAAATACTAAAATGATCATTTATCCATAAATTAATGATAATTAAATTTACTTTACAAGATATTTTTCTATTTTATAAATATTTTCCATTGAGTGAAAATTATTTTCAAATAAGTTTAATATAATTAGAGATATGTGTTTTTTTATAATTTACTTTCTTGAGGGTGCTACAATCCACATGATCAAAGACAAATCCCATTGATAGTATGTGGCTGCCGCTTACTTTCTCACCAAACAAAATTAAACAATTCTTCCATTATACTATTTTTAAGTGAATGAAGAAGGGTCTCGAAAAAAGTGGGCCAAAAAAAATGACAATGGTAGTGGCCCATTGGATCAGGCCTATATATGGACCAAAGTTGGTCGGAGCCCCGATCTAGGCAGTGACTACTTTTGGTCTTATGCAACCAAGTGCGATGACGATGACTATGGCTGTAAGGAGGGTACTTGGCTTTGCTTAAAAAAAAACCCCTTTTCTGAATCTCAATCAAAATGCAAACTTGCGCCATATTCTCCCTTCTCCTCGTCATATCTCCGCATTTTCAGGTAAATCATCTAATCAAATCATTTCGCTTACATTTCTTATAAAATAATTTGTATTATACTACTGATATGGTCTTGATACTACTACACTTTTCCAGGTATAATGTCGCACTTAGTAATTTCTGTATAGGTGATTCATGTGTAATCCACAATGGAGTCTGCATTGGTCAAGATGGTAAAGTTGGATTTTTAAGCTTCCTTGTTTTATATAGTCAATACACTTTAAGAAAGAGTAAGAGTCCTAGTATGGACCTTACTAATCACTATAGAGCAATTATAATATTTGTTGTTCAGAGACGTTTAATGTTTTACACAAGATGATGCTTATTATTGAATAACTGATACGCACATATTTAAATAACCTAATTTAACACTGGACATACCTTTTGAAAGAACAGTTTTTGTCTAATAATATTGATGTATATGACATGCAGGATTTGGATTTTACGTGGATGGTGATGGTAATATGATAAAGAAGCCTCAGGTTGGTTGTATGTCTTATTGTGAATGGATTTAAAACTCTGTATGTTGACAGGTGCTTTTCATAAACTAGATTTTTCCATATTTAGCACCCACCTTCCTTAGTTTGTACTAGACACAATAAAAATGCTTTTCGTGCTTAAATCTGTCAGATGTTGAATGTAATAATTGGGAACAATGTGGAAATTGGTGCAAATACCTGCATTGATAGAGGCAGGTTAGTGGTTTAATGGTTTTATCATTTTATTTTTCGCTGAATCTTGTTTTGAAATTAAAATGTGTTCTAATTTTGATTTTCACTTGCTTTATTTCTAATTTACTCACTCTTTGTTTATGCAGCTGGCGAGATACAGTTATTGGGGACAATTCAAAAATAGATAATTTAGTTCAGGTTAACATTTATCTTTTTCATAATTATTAATTAAAAGAAAAAAGATTTGTTCGTTTGTTCTGATTGGCCATAATGTTGTAATTGGGAAGAATTGTTTGCTTTGTGGACAAGTTGGGATTGCAGGTTCAGCAATGTATGTTATCTTCATTCATTTTTGTCCTGCACAGTGAATTTTGATTTTGACATTTCTGGTTTAATTCGAACTAAATTTCTAGATGAGGCTTTTGAATTTCTACTGAGTTACAACTTTGGTACTCTGGTGTGGTCAGCATAGGAGATTATGTGACTACGGAAGGAAGGGTAGCAGTACGAGATCATTTATCCATCATATCAAAGGTATGTAATTGTTTCCTGATCTTACAAGTTAACCTCTCATAGCCTTGGTGCATTGAAGATGACTAGTGATCGGTAATTAGTGAATGAATAAGTGGTCTTCAAGTGGTTGTTCTGAGACCAATACTATTCTCAATCAACTAGATAGGTTTTGGAAAGTGGTAGAGTAAAAGTCTTGAAAGACAATGGGAATACATACAATACAAGTTGGTTAATCTGATGTTTTATATCCCTTCATATATGCCTGTTCTCTAATCTGAGTAGTCTGCAAGGGGCATAAGTTGCAATGTCGTGCTGTCAGTACAACCTGGAATTGTTTGCTTTCTGGACTAAATATTGATCAATCAACACTACTTGACTACTATATATTTGGTTGCTGCTATACTGTTTTTATTTTTGAAAAATTAGGAACTTGGGGTTTAGGAGAAAATATCTGATTACACAGCTTTTGCTGGTTCAACTTGATGCAGCAAGTTGTGTAACCAAGGACATCAAAGAGCCTGGGGACTATGGTGGCTTTCCAGCTGTAATGATTTAGCTTGCTTTATTTAAGTTGACAATATGGCATGCATATTTCCTGTTGGGTGTATCTATAAATTACCTCATTTGCTGCTTTGCAGGTTTTAATTCACCAATGGCGGATACAAGTTGCCAGTAGATGTCAGACTCTGGTATGAAGGAATCCTTAAAGTCAGCAAAATATATTTTGATATGTAGTTAGTACTTAGTGGAGTCTAAATACTTGCCTCATGAAGAACTTTTTGTGCAGTAATTTCTGATCGATTGTTCAGTAGAGAACTGTAAGCAATTAATGCCAAAAACTTAAATGCTGAAATCAATATGTAGTTAGCACAGTTTTCAGAGCTAAATTTTTGTTTCATTAAACACACCATTAAATGAATACATATTACAAGAGATTTGAAAATGCAGAAGTACTGAATTCTTTGATTTCTATCTGATATACTACACACTACGTTCTAGAGTAATACTTCTACTATATGGAAGAAATTTTCTTAAACCACGTCAATCTCAAACCAAATGGTCTCCCTATATTTTAGTTCCACGTTCATAGGACCCATCAGATACTAAACTTTTTCTTGTTTCTGCTTACACCAGGGGTAGAAGCAAGGATATGTCCCATGTACAGTGGAAGCAAGAATCTTTCTAGGTACTGTAGGGAAAGTAAAGGAAGGGAGGGGAAAAAACCAATGAAGGAGATTAGGTCAGTGCCTTATTTTGAACCTTCCTAGTTTGTTGGAATTACGGCTAAGTGGGTACTTTTTCTTCTTACGTGAGAGCTTCCCATCGGAATCAATTGGTAGAATACCTTTGAGTTGTAACCCGTGGAACTTGCTCTTAATTCCCCATGTCTTGTATCGGTATCTTGTGATCAAAGCAACTTTTAACTCTGTGGTTGCATTTGAGATGGCACTGAAGAGAGGTTTGAATGGTCGAGGTTTGGCATTAACAGTATCAGATACATCCCGGGTGTTGCCAGTTCCTTGATGGAATGGGACTATAGTTGTCTCCCCCACCTCGTCCTCAGGCTCCCCATATAAGAAACTTAAAATCGTTTTGTCATAGTAAATGCTCGAGTCCTTGTTTGGGTTTTCAATTTGAAGGCTGTAAAAGATGGTGCAGTTTTCACTTGAGTTGGAGGGATGTTGTATGGAGATGAACATAATGGAGTAGGAGGGGTTCTTGGGACGTAAGGCCAGCCACAGGCACAGAACAATAAGGCCTAAGAGGCCTATAACTTTCAGGGGCCATATGTAGAGACTCTTGCCTTCACACATCCTTGACAAAAATGATTGATATTTCATTAAAGTGTTGTGAAAGGGTTGATGAAGTATGAGCCAGGGAAGAATATATGCATTACTTAAGCACGCGGGAATGCTTACAACTTTCATTTATCGTTGCATTGGTAGCCTTAATCTAATTTATGAAAAATAGAGATCAGCATCATAAAGGAAACAAAGGCCCTCTTCGATACAACCCTGCAGGTGTTGGACTTTCCTTTTGGGCCCCATGTATGTCGGGTCTGAATGCTGTTTCGTGTCAAATAAATATGCACCAATTCTTGCATTCTTACAGCAGCGTATTAATTTACATTTTTATGCGTTATAAATTAATTGGGTTAGGAGTTTTAGTTAATTCGTATGCATATTAGTTATACCAATTAGTTTTTTTATTTTTTGGATAACTTTTTTGCGATTATTAGAATAATTACCACATCGCACTAGTCATTAGTCTAGACGACAGAAAGGATATATTCACGGAGAAGTATTATTATCGGATTAAATATGCAGTAAAAAGGAAATGCATTAATGTAATGATTTGTATCTTATGTCACCTTCCGTAATAAGTATTAGACAATGAAGTTTTCTTGTACACACGACTTTGTATACATGGAAAAAAAATATAATTTAAAATGCAAAAAAATGTTTAAAAGACATTGATTTATTAATTTATAATTTATTATAAATAATATTTTAGTATAATATGTACAGTTTTCATTAAGAATAATACTGTAAATTATCAATTTTCTTAAAATTATGGTTAAAAACAAAATGTTAAAAGTAATTGGAATTACTTCACTGTAACTTTTACTATTTGTTAAAGTAGGCTACGCGTATTTGAGTAAATTATACTCCCTCCCTCCTTAATGTTATTCATTATTACATTCAATACTTATTCTTTTTTTAGGGAGGAAGTAAAAGGTTGCGGGTTTAATTTTTCCGCTAATAAAAAATTAATCATTAAAAATGAATATTTATTGATAAAGAACACTCTTCCTTTTTTTAACCATGTAAAAAACTCTTTAATCTTTTAGTTTTTGTTACATGACCTCTTTTTAGGTATAAAATGTTACATTGTTCCTTTCTTAGGCCGAAAAAATGTTATTGATCCCTCTTGAAAGAGCTCAAAGTAATTTCAAAGTAATATAAAAAAGTGAAGGAGTATTAGGTATAATAAGAATAAATCTCATTGGACATTTGTAATTTACTCTATTTAATAATAAATTTTGCTAACTCTCTTAGCGATATCACCCTTTATAATATATGTAATATACTAGTAATTATGTATGACAAAATAAGGAACTCTATCAGTTATTTCATTAATCTCTTTTTTTAGGAAAGTTGTTTTATCAATCTCGTTTAACCTTCTATACCATTTTGTTGATCTTTCTTTCTTCTTCAGAATTTTGTTGATCTTTTAATCATGTTAACTGTTTTTTTTTATTATTATTGATTTCATCAATCATATCATTTACATATAAAAAGTACACATTACTCTTTGTCTTAGATATTTTAATCTCGTTGAAATTTAAATGTGCTATAAATAGTCTGAGCAAATGATTTATTTACTTGAGTAGATATTGTCATGTACTCTTATCTCCTTTGAAATATTTTCTCTTTCTTCACTTACAATCATTTTCCATCACCAACTTATAGGAATCCTTTATAAAATTCATACGTAAGATCATTTATTTCTTGACTGAAACGTAAGATAATTTATTTCATCCAAAGATATAACGTTGATAACTTTCATATGTTTGAGTTATATGCGATCTTAAAAAATAAGCTAATTAAAATATAGGCTTAATTATGTCAATTTGGGACATGTGTTTTTTTAGTCTAAATTTAAAAATATGTTTTTTGTCTCTGAATTTTAATTTTTGATACAATAAATTGATACTTTGTCACTGGTTTATTTTAATCTTGTTTTTTTTTTTGAAAGAATAGCTCTACCTTGTAAGAACAGTAACGGTAGTACACACTGAACAAAAATGTAATTTTCACCTGGTCTTTCTATTTTTACATTATAATTTAATCACAAATTAATCAAAATATTTTTTTTTTAATTTAACAATTATTTTAAAATTCATACTAAAAATGGCTTCTTATTAATTGATATTATAAAAACCTTTACACAAATAATACATTTCTATCAAATTTAAAATCTATACATAGTCAATTAGTAGAAAAATATTACCAATTTAATTTTTAAAATTTCACAAATTCATGATACATAACAATTTATTAGAATAAAAAACATTTATACTAAGGTGGATATATTATTTATTCCTAACAAATTACAAAACTTTAATAATACGAAATTCATTACATGGCACTCCAAAAATAGAGAAGATATAGAAGGCCTCAAACAAACTAACCCAATATCATGGCTCTCGCTCTCTCTCTCTATAGCTCTTAGTCTCTCTCGATCTCCCTCTCTCTTACACTCTTTCTTACCACCGATTTCTTCGTCGCTTTGTTTCTTTCTCCAGTCAGTTAATATGTATGACAAAGAAACAAAAACAAAGAGAAAATATTCAACAGAGACCAGTTACAACAAGTCACTTTGTTATCTCTACCCATTTATATTATCAATTCCTCCACAAAGAAACAACAACTCTTTATCTATCTTCTCTATCGGCAAGACCCTACGTAGGTTGCGGAAGATAAAAGGATCGATTCTTCACTCAAGACCCAGAGAGAAGAAGACCACGTAAGTCACGTCAGACTCTGTAAGTGAGTTTTCTTTTTTTCTTCTTCTTATTGGGAGTTTGGTTTTCCTTACCAATCGAAAGGAAGGTTAAGAAGAAAACACGAAAACTCAGGCTTGTGGTGCACGGGGCTATCTTCTAATTGTATTTATAGTTTTGACTAATCAGGTATATATATCCTGTGCTGTGTCCCATTCGGTACGCAAGCCTCAACATATACATTTTTCTTCTTCTCTTTAAGATGGCGGAAATCCCGAAGTTGGTAAGCATTCATTTTCCTAGCTAGGTAAACAGTTCCATTTTTTGAGTCATGGTTACGGATGTGTTGTTTTTCAGGATTTGTCGTCTTCTTGTTTTGACCATAGAGAGGCTTTGGATTCGGAACAGAAGAGCCAGAAAATTTTAGTTTCGGATCACATAAACGCATTTCAATACACAGCCGATAGCTTTGTGATCGATATGGATGCCTTCTCTTCCGGCCACAACAAAGATGCCACCAATGCTAATTCCAGAATTACGGTAACTCTCTCTCACTCCTTTCTGAAAAATACTCTAAATTAAAGCCATGAAGATTACTAGTGCATTTTTAAATATTCAACTAGTACCCAGGATATTATTTACCTTTTTTTAATACATGATGGATCATTTCTAAGAATCCAAAAGTTAAAATATTTAATTAATAAAAGGAAAAAAATATTATAGATTTTTATGTAATAAATACAACTTTTTAACAGAGCACTTGATTTTTAACTAAATTCTTTACCTTTTTATTACATTTATAACAAAACCGGTATTAAGGAAAAAAATCTTATAAATATTAAATAAGAACTACAAAAAGAACTTTCTTCTCTCATTCTGTCCCATATCAAAGGAGTGGAAAATATGAGTCCCACATAAAATACATCCCCCACTTACTTTCTTTAATTTTTCACGCATAATATGCATTTGGAACGAACCATCTCCCAAAGATGTCTTCTTCTTCTTCTTTTTTTTTTTTTTTTGGTGTCATCCAAAGATTTCTTCTTCGATGATTCTTTTGGCTTTAAATGATTGTTTTACTTTTAAATTTAATTTATTTTAACATATTATTAATTATTTCAACCCACAAAAAAAAAGAAGTTGCAGAGGAGTCTTTCCAGGAAGGGATCCCAGCGTTTGGGTGACAGGAAGGTGAATAACAATGCTACACTTTATGATAAGGATATCGCTCCTGCTATATGCTCTCCAAAAGGTACCATTGCCCTAGCAAAAACACAATTTCATTCATCTTATAATTTATTTTTTTGTCCTTTTTATTAATCTTATAAACGTAGACCGAACGATTCCACTACTCTGGATTTGATTTTATTTCCTTTTGCTATATAATGTACTATATCTTTGGTCGAGAAGAATTTTAATATAATTATCTACACGTTTGTTTGTTTCCATTATCTGGCCCTTATGGACGTGGCTCGTTAGTATAAAATATGAATTTATTATATATAGGACACAAGTGACATATTGAAATGCCTCCTCCATATCCTTAGTTTATGTACATAAAATATTTCATTACCAACCTGTACCTGTGTCAGGCCAAGATGGATGTTCCATGGCCCTGATTGTTAGGTCTCACCTTGCTGGATTATGAGGTGTGTTATTCTTATAAGTAGGTTTAGGATTCACAGTAAAAAAAATAAAATAATGTGACCACACTGTCAGAGTGAGTAAAACTGTAAACTAAGATTTATGAGGATGATGTAAGTAATTTTTTGTCCTGGTGGTCACTGGGGGTTGAGGATTAGTTAGGATGATTTTATTTTTATCTTTTTTTCAGAATGCCTATTTGAAGGGGCTAGCTATCCCACTCCGTGAACCTGTGAATGTAATGGGACCATTTTAGCTGTCTGTAAAATAGTGCTCTGGGTCAACCCTAGTAGCTAGAACTAGAAGGGAAATAGGTTAGGGGGAATCAGTTTGGTACACGTACATTACAATGCTATGTTTGTAGTTCTTGGGTACCCCACACAAGAATTGGCATTTTCTGACGTTTGAACAACCTTGCGAGCTAGTAGCAAATCCTTATACTAATTATGGTTGTGGATATAAATCATTAATCTGTATGCATAGGTGCACTTGTTGGGCCTTTCACGCCCGAAAAGCCAGCAGGGATGGAAGTAGGGACCATGGATCATTCCATGAACCCACACGTCCATCATCCGATTACTACGACAGCCAACAACATCCCTACAGAGAGCAAATGTAGTATAACTCGGAGAAATAGTTTTAGACGACCTTCTTCATGGGCCATTGATCCCAAAAGGGTTCTCCTTTTCTTTGCCACCTTGTAAGATTTCAAATCCTACATTTAATAGCTCTGTTAATTACTTTGTCATTTTCCCTGAATTGCTTTGTGGATGTTATGAAACATGCAGGTCAAGCATGGGAACAATGTTGCTGATATACTTCACTCTGACAATCAGTAAGCAAAGTGCAGATGAATATGGGGGTGATTGGAAGCATTGACTGAAGGTTTTGGATTATGATGCATTAATTCTGGAGCAAAGTTACGTTAAAATCCCAGAAATGGAGCAACACTGCAGCAGGTGTAGCAAAGCAAAAGCTAGCCAAATTTCGGCCAGCCTGATGTCAGAATCGGTTAAAATCTGCTTTTCGACGTCGTCTCTTTGGCAACTACAACTACAAGAGATAAATTAAATACAAAGACATAATATAATGTAGTAAGGACATTGCCCTTCAGTTTATATGCTGCGTGATCGCAGGGCTTAGTGGAGGATGGATCATAAAGTCACATTTTGCTATTTCTGATCCATGATCCTTATCTTAATACCCTCTTTTTGTTCTGCTTTGCTCGTGCATGCAATCTAAAAGCAAGTGACCAACCTTTTTAGTGTTGTGAGTTTTCATGAAAGCTGAGGGAATTAAAGAAAGCCATTACCACGAGAGGCGGCTAGAAGCTACATTAGTGTTTGCCTGGGCAGTAGTCACCAACGCGTGCTTAAAGGCTTTTTTTCCCCCTCTGAAAAATGTTGGAGTCCTATAGTGCTTTTTCCAGGGACAAAGAATGTTTATTTATTTCGGAATAGACTAGGTATGAATGCACTTTGGTCGAAATAACTGCAATTGTGGATGTTACATCCGTTTTCCCAAGCAACATATGTAAGCCAATGTTAAAATGAAGAGATAATTTTGAATTTTTTATTTTTATGGTCTCTTTTTCATTTTCTTTTTTACTAAATAAAAAAATAATTAAAAAAAATCCTATAATTTTTTGTGAATCAAAATATAAGGCCAAATATTGTAATTTGGAAGTAGGATCACCACAGAAAACACCTATTTGTTTGTTGGGGGGCTGAGTGATATGTGGACTTAATTACATGATAGAACTGTTGAACCTTTTGACGTGGTAGAATAACGACCATTCTGCGCACTCCCAACAGAGAACAATGAACATTCTGATTTCTGATAGATTCTGAGTTTTGAGAAAAAATAAAGAACGAAAGAAAGATTCAAAGTGCTTGTTCATCTATGTTTTGAAACTGATAAACATTTCACCGTCCGCTGTAGATTGATATATGACAACTAAAATAGGCATAGCTGTCCACAAGGAGTGGTAGAAAATAGAGAACTATGGTGCTTTCAACGTTGTAGTTCAACATAGTGGAGCCTGCACTTATGCTTGAGGTCAAAGTCAAACATCATTAATCGATATTTAAGCAACACCCAACCATGAATCAAACGATATTTTATATTTTAAAATTGAAAGTACGTGAGACGTCAAGCACTAAAAGGCCCATTAGCTAGGATATATAGTTTAGTTTAAGTGACACCCATCACAATACGTACTCAACAGACCCGCGAGGGCAAAGTCAGCCGGGCCTGGACTGGGCCCGTCATCTTGCACAATGGACAAGTTATTGGGCTCACCCATTAACTCGCCGTTTTACTTAGCAGATGCACTCGTTGAATGCACTATATCTTTTTAACATATTAAGTATGTTGACAAAAAAAAAACTCATTAAAGTATATGATATCAGTTTCTTTATAGTAGGAGTCATATAAAATATATTTAATAATGAGTTGTGGAAACCAACTATGCTAACTTGAAGTAAATTACACTCTCTTTTAGAGAAGTTTAAATTATGTTATTTTTATTTTAAAGATTTTTCTTTTTTCTTCCTTAGTTAACATATGTTATGATTTAGTTATTCATTTTAATTATACGAATACGAACCTTTTATTGCTATTTCTTTTTCCGCTTTCAATATTTTCAATAATCAGGTTTAAAACTTCAGTATAATCTTCTGAGCTTTAGAAGACAAAGTAAAGACTCTAAAAGAAGTTTTTAAAACCAATAGTATATGTGAATATTTAGAATATCATTTTATCTACTAAAGCTTTAAAACTGAAAATATAATAATAAAAAATTAGGTTCAAGTGACCTTAAAAATTAAGAGGAAATAAAAAAATCTTTTAAAAAATTATTCATAATTGCTCACTTCGGCTGATAGACTTTTTCACATGGAAATAAATTAAAGTATAATAGATATTGATTTATTAGGAGGTTTTAATGTAATTTTTAAAAGAAGAAAATAGAATACTGTAATTTAAAAATTGAAAAGGGATATGTA
Organism: Glycine max; assembly: GCF_000004515.6. Lineage (NCBI taxonomy): Eukaryota > Viridiplantae > Streptophyta > Magnoliopsida > Fabales > Fabaceae > Glycine > Glycine max. The sequence goes on from NC_038247.2 coordinate 196,284, forward strand.
ATTTAGTGTTTGAAGTTTGATACTTATACGTTATATATAAACCATGAACGAATTATTGATTTTTTTTTTTTTTTTTTGTGGTGGTGGTGGGGGCCCGCCTGGGGGTTAGTATATATTTATATGTGCTACCAAAGAAACCAGAACACATATGGCATACCAATTCTTCACCTACATGATTTTAGTGCCACCGGCCGGACACTTAATTAAATCCTAATCTTAGGTATCGGAGTACCCTTGTACCCGTATCACTTATTGGTTTATAAAGTAAACAAAACTTCAAATCCTAATTTCAGTAACTATCCATATTCAAATGCAATGTGCCTACCCAGCAATCCAGCATTATGTCTGTACGCCAAGGATAGGTTTGAAATGTTTTGAACTGTAATCCAGCATTTCAAACCTATATGCAAAAAAAAATTGTTATGATTGTTAAATTCAAGATAAATTACTAGTCATAAATAATATTATTAGTAGTAATTTGGTTTATAAAGCAGTATCAAGTATGGAATTGGAATATATATATAATTAATATTAAGATTCCATTCCATTAATGGGAATGGCTTCCTTTCTAGTAACATGTAGTAATAAATAGAATAGAAATTGTGGTACGTATATTACAGGTTGTAGCTTAACAGCAGACAAAATGAGACAGCATCAAACATGCAGGCCCAAACCAGCTGCCATGCATACCGACCGTCTCTGCCAAATTAATTTTATTACCAACCCAAACGTACACTGACAAGCACACTTGTTTTCTTTCTACTTCTACTTCTAGATCGATCTCTCTCTTCTGTCTTCTTCACAAAACATATATATGACGTAACCTAGCTATGTAGTTGATGTTTGAACACTGTTGTACCCATAAATATAATCATGATCATAATTATATATTATGCTCTCTAGATAGATAGCTAGCTAGCTAGCTATGAAGTAATTATGTTATATGCCATTTCCTTCATGCATGTGTGAGAAACCTTGGTAGGCCTATTTTGGAACCCAACTTCTGAACATCATCCCGAACTTGTTGTCTATACTCCCGAAAGCTAAATTTCCTGTAAAAAGAGGGTTCTCTGCAACTCTCTATCACTGTATCATTTGAAGGGCAAAAGAAATACGCCATAGAGAACCTTTCTAGTTTCGGGTTGGTCATAACACGGTGTTCAACACTCTTGTACACCCCGTTGCTCCATGCCTACATATGTATATATAGCAATGGTCTAATAAATGTTAATTATTAACCAAATTAGCAATTAATAATAATATTTAAGTTTAAGTACCTGGAATAAGTCACCAATGTTGATTATAAGAGCATCAGGGTTTGGTTTAACTGCGATCCATTTGCTGTCTTTGACCAATTGCAAACCTCCGACCTGATCTTGATATAATATGGTGAGAAAGTCACTGTCAGTATGTGGCATGAGACCGTGAATCCCAAAACCAATAGGGCATGGAGGATATCGGTTCAATCGAAGGTAGCATGTGTTAGGCAAACAATTCTCCTTAAAGAAGGTTGACTTGTGACCCATTTTCTCGGCCAGGATGTCGGCTAATGTTTGTGCAAGACTCGAAACTGTTGTAGCAAACTGTTCAATTGTCCAACTGCAAACATATTTGCATCCATAATCATATAATTACACTTGGCTACAAACTATATGGTAATAATTAAAGCTGAAGGTTAAGGAATATTGTAATTAATTAGTATGACCACAACAAATAACAATATCTGTATAGTTTTTTTTTTTTTTCTTTCTGGTGGGATATATATAGTATTGTTTGAATTTTGAATTGATATCAATCAATTGATGGAATGGTGTCTTACGTCAGTCTGCCATTCCTGTAGAATTTTCGGCTCCAGCAGATTTGCAACATTCACGTGAGAAACAACGGAATGTGTAGGTCAGGGGAACCGTAAAGGTGGCAAGCCATGTGCTTATATACCAAAATTGTGTGAACAAGTTCGGGGCAAGGAAGAAAGCAATGTCTACTTCATGTGGCTTTAGATTTTAATTAATTAATAAAATGCATGAAACTAATTAATTATGTGTGTGTAAGAGTGAGTCAAGTCAACACATGACGGAGCTAACATTTATGGGAGTCCAGTGATCGAATGTGATGGCGGTGGCAGAAGAAGTTGACAACATTAATTCGACCTGTGGAAAGTGTAGGCTTTCCTTTCTGTGTGTGTGCAGAAATCCGCTCTCTTTAGAAAAAGAAGGTAAAAAATAGAGGAATAAACAGTAAAATAACGTGGTGTTCATATTTATATATATATATATATATATATATATATATATATATATATATATATATTATCTTATTTAATTTTCTTTCAATTTTTTCCACTTTACCAACAGATCCTTTTGAGAATGACACTACTTGAGCTCATGTATGAACGGGGTCAAATGAAAATTTCGGGTTTGTTGATGAAAAATTTAAAAAGAGGACAGACCACGCAAGATAGGTCGTAATGTGTCCACAATTCCCGATTTAAGATGGATAAATCAAATAAAAGTTGCCCACACTGGAATTAAATATTACTATATATTACTCCTTTAATTCTTATTTAAATAAGATCTAAATTTAAAATGATGTTTATATTTTTTTATAAGACTTAATTTATAATATTTTTTACATTAATTATTTTAAATTAAATTTTTTTTTCATTGAAAAAAGAGAAAAAATATATTAATAAATAAAAGAGTATTAATGATAAGGATAATTTTTTAAAATTTATAAATTTAAGATAAATATATTATTATTAACTAAATTAATTATTTTTTTAATCTTAAAGAATTAGATAATCATGTAACAAAAGAATTACATATATCTAAATATGATATTCAAATCCTCAAACCATCTTAAGAGAAACTATTATTATATGAATGAGATGACGGTGTGTTTATGATTTGACTAATATTTATGTAATAGGTAATAAAAAGTTAGTTGTGATCAAGAATTAAAATAAATATAAGTGAACAAAAATTTTTCCTACAAAAGAAAAGAACTACGAATTAGTTGTGCAATAACACGTGAAAAAATTACCACATACTATATTGTACAGAACCATATAGACAAACATATGAAGAAAAAAAATGAAGCTTGTATAGAACAGGTTCTGGAAAAAGTGAAATATATACATATTAACTTGGATTGTTATTAAGGGGGCCGAATATATAATAAAAACAAAGCATATGAGAAAGTAATTAAGTAGGGACATACGTACCTAAGAGAGTTTGATCCAGTGGATCCTAATATATCGGTTAAAGGAATATGAAAGGCTTCTGACCAAGATAACTGTTTAATGCATGTGGCAGAGGGTGTTCCCCAACGGTAGCTACCGGCGGAGAAGTTCAAGAACTTGTCCTCTTTGGTCTTCTTTTCAAATGGCTGCTTGAAGACCTTCTCTTGCTCGCACCTCAAGCTGCTGAAAATCTCAGTGGAAATACCATGGTTTACAACCTGGAAGAAACCCCACTCCTGCGAAGCCCTAGCTATCTGTGACTTGCACTCTTCCCTCACAACCTCATCGCTCTCTTCTAAACGGCTCAGATCGATCACCGGAAGGTCGCATTCCTCGGCCACCGCCAAGAGCTCCTTATGCTCTTCAAAATTGTTTCCGTTTCTGGTCTTGTCAAACAGGATCTTGTATGCCTCGTGAAAGGGTGGGTCCGAAATCGACTCCATTCTATCTTCTGTGATAGAAATTAGAAAAAAGCTAAGGAGATATATGTCAAAAGAAAATTAATCGACTGGAGGCTTTCTTTGAAGGAACAACTTATAAAGAGATAAGGACAACTAATTTTTTTGTTGCTTTGTTTTTTTCTGTTTATTTTGCCTTTAATTTGATCGATGAAAACGTTTTAGACTTTGGAGACAAAGGTCGTTACATGTCTTTTTGTTCAGACAGATTGATCCATTTTACTTTATTATTATTGTCTTTTCTTTCACACCACCTACACTGCCAAATTCTAACTTAAAATTACATCCGTTAATCATTTTAATTTCATGCCCCCACGAACATCAATTCTAAGCAACTATCTGCTACTCGTCTCGTCACGGAGCTATTCAAGCCTAATCCAAATTACTTCTAACTAACTTCTTAAAAGTCATACCAAGTACAATGATGCGACCATTCTGCTCCTTTTGTAGATTGTGTTTGTTTGAAATAATAATATATAAGAAGAGGATGGTGTTTGGAATGCAGTTTGATGTCACCCATTTTGACTTAAAATTAGTCTAAATAAAAAAAAAATTAAGTATAATAGATTTAACATTCGCAGTGCCGTTTAGTTTGATTCAATTCTTACATGTCCAACTATGAATTAAACGAACTGCCCAGTTTAAAAAATAAAAAAACAAAACCAATAACAATCAATTTTTATGCAGTTTTTAAATATTTTTTTTTGTTAATTTTCTATTTTAGACTTGATTTAGTTCGATTTTCAACACCCCTAGAAAGGAGGAGGAAAGATTAACTTACTTTAATGATATTAATTTCAAGGTATTAAAAGATAAAAAAAAAAGAAATATTTTTTATTGAAAATAAAATATTTATTATATCAAAAATATTTTTTTATTATATATTATCTTGTTTTTTACTAAAAAGAAAACAAATACTACTTGGCTTCAAGATCAATCCCACTACTAAGAAGACACCAGAATGATGCGACGATTCTGCTCGTTTTGTAGATTGTGTTTGTTTGAAATAATAATAATAATAATAATAATAATAATAATAATTAATAATAATAATAATAATAATAATAATAATAATAATAATATATAAGAAGAGGAAATCCAAACCAAATCAAATCATTTTTTTATTTGATTCCGTTCAATTTTAGCAGTTTGAAAAATTTTGTTAATAAATATTAAAAAATGCTTTAAAAATTTGTTATTAATTTAAAAAAACTTGAATAATAACTAACTAAATTTTTAACAATTGAATTTAAAGTAAAATAATAACTATTCTCAACTTGTTAACATAAAAGTAATCATTCAACATAAAAGTAAAAATAACACATAATACTTGTTCTTAAGTTCCAACTTTCAAACTTAAAAAAAGAATAGTAAAACAATATTTATAATATTTGCTTCTTAGAAAGTAAATATCTAACAACAAAAAACTAATTACAACAATAATTTTTAGAAATATTGACAGTGTGGTTTAGTTTGATTCAATTCTCACATGTGAAACCATAAATTAAACTACCGGTGCAGTTTGAAAAATAAAAAAATAAAACCAATGACAATCAATTTTTATGCTACTTTTAAGTATTTTTTTTGTTAATTTTCTATTTTACACTTGATTTAGTTCGATTTTCAACACCCCTAAAAAGGAGGAGGAAAGATTAACTTACTTTAATGATATTAATTTCAAGGTATTAAAAGATAAAAAAAAGAAGTATTTTTTATTGAAAATAAAATATTTATTATATAAAAAATATTTATATTATATATTATCTTGTTTTTTTACTAAAAAGAAAACAAATACTAATTGGCTTCAAGATCAATCCCACTACTAAGAAGACACCAGAAGGTTTCTTCAAATCTTCAATCCCTAAGAAGTCTCACAATTCACATAGTAGCACTACTGGCTTCGAGATCTCCCATAAAACCCCACCTCTCCGACTGTCTCAAAGTAAAAAAAATAAAAAATAAAAATCCCGACAATATTGATATTTTCATATCCTTTTGTTTAGTATCTTTCCTAGGTTTTAATTTTTACTATTTTAACATCTTTTTTTTATTTTCTCCTTTTTACTGTATTTCTCACTTATTTGTAATTTTGTATACATCTTAAATACTTAATCAATTTTAATACTTTTACATCTCTTTTTCCTGCATCTCATCTGATCATTTATATACACAATTTACATCATTCATGCATATGTCGCTTTCTCTCTCTCTCTCTCTTAAGTTACATCTCATTCATTTATATACACAATGTACATACCCGGTCTCTACACTTAAAAACAATTAATCACTAATATTTTAAACTGGCCTAAAAAAAACTTAATTAGGTAATTAGGAATTTAGTGACGAATCAATTCCCATGAGCGTATGCTTAGTTAACGTGGGGATCCTTAATTTGGATGGAACAAGATTCCTTGCATTTAAAATGTAAATACAAAGATTTTGTAGTCATTATCCAAGGATCTATTTTTTTTGTTATATTTTATATTATTATTTTATATATAGAATTTATTTTTAAGACTAAGATTCCATGCATGTTAGAATCCACACTCTCCTTTGGAGGGGCATGGAGACCCACTTTTGAAAAGTCCGTATTTCGTGGGGTTGATGGTATATCCGAGGCTCTCACTCTCACAAAAAAAATATCTAGTAGTTTTAGTAAAATTAAGTAGATAGTATATATTCCCAAAAACTTATTTCTAAGAAATTATAGGAAAAAAAATCCTTTAACAAGTTGGTGGTCCAAGCCATATTTTCTGATTTGCACGGTCCAAATTTCCACAAAACGACTACAAAGAAAACAAATATATAACATGTGTGTGCTGGCTACTGGCTAGCAATATTTGCGTCTCCACCTATGGAAACGTTACAAAGAACTTCGACAAGGCACGGTAACAACAAACCCGTCTTTGTGTTTATAATCTATGGAGACTGGATTCGGATTTTTCCATAACATGTTAAATTTGTGGCTACTTGGAACTGTCTAGACCCATAACATATTATCGCTCACTCCGCTTGGGTTTGTTCATACATGTAGCAGTGGACCACTACTTTATTCCCATCGCCAATGCCCAAAACTATTGTACGTATATATATAAATAATGGTCATGGTTAAAAGTGGCAGATTGTTAATTGGTCAAAATAATATAACATTTTGCAGATCAAGTAAGAAAACTTGGTTCTTCTTTTTCCACATGGGAAGAAGATCATGTGGTGGCACACAATATTCTGCGAAATGATTAGTATACCGGGAGTCATTACTAATTGAGGTTATGGTTATCCTACACGCCTACATCTATGACTGACCTAATATATATATATATATATATATATATATATATATATATATATATATATATATATAAGGTAATTACTAATTAGATCTCATTTGAGAGATTCACATGGTCACATCTAAATAGAATATTGGTCAGGTAGTCAAAACCTTGTTGCTCGATCTGTTGACTTTTGAATTGAAAAGTTTTATTTTAAGGACAGGTTGAATCTTTTACCAATACCAAAATAAATAAATATCTGTGCTATATAGTAGGCAAATTAGATACCTGGTTGAGGTTGAGGATCTTTAAGATATAAGTTATCCGAGAAACTCCTAGATATTGTATTGTGCTTTCACCAGCATTCAAGTTCCATCAGATGTGCCCGACTGCTATATTTATATTGCGGGTTCTGCAGGAGAAGATAGATTTAAGCAGTATATAAATGATATGATAATATATATAAAACAAGCATCAGCTTATGATGAATTGTTTATGTAAAGGTGCAGGGTAGAAAAAAAAGGTTTTACATGCATGACGTCTGGAGTTTCAGATGTCATGTATGTTAAAGGTGACTGAAAATTAAACTTCAATTGCTGCCATATATATAATGAATTAAATAACACACTAATATGTTAGACGAGAAATTAAACACGTGAACCATAGAAACTAGTTATATAAATAACTATATATTTAATACAATAATTTGGGGAGATCAGAACGTCTAATTTCAGAGGAAATAAGCCTGCTCTGCTTCTAGTCTTGACAATTTGGGTTCTTACTTAGAATTTAGAAAAATTGATCAATTCTTACAACGTCGTCTATGGAAAGCGCATCCTTAGATTGTTTAAGAGTAGAAATGTAATTTCAGTTAATTAACGTGACAAGTGTCTCTAAAATACCATACCAAAGAGGAAATTAATTATACATGTGCAAGAAGAACATAATTACTTACAGAAGAAGATCGTAACTATGAAAAATGAAGGTCCACTTGAGAGTGTAAGAAAGAATGTGGTATAGCAAGATTGGCGCAGTGGCTGATAATTTATAGGCAACAAGACGATGAATTATTGTCAACATATGTCGAGGAAACTTCGATGACGATGATTGAAAGCTTATGCTGAAGAGAAGACCACGCGGCGCATGGTGGTATCAGAGAAAATATATCTCTAGTATCTCCCTTTTTTTCATTTGAAGATTACACCAAAGTAAAGCAAACATTCAGGAATTTATTTTTACAGGTGGAAAACTGTCAATCCCCTTCCTCATGGACACTCTATAAATTGAATCAGATAGCTTGATTATATTGATAAAATGGTTGGAAAATTTTAACTCGTGTTTTTCTTTTTTTAACCACAATATTTTTTGACTGAAAGTTAGAAACTAATTTTTAAACTATTTAGATTCATTATATTGATAAAATTATCTGTTATCTTCTATTAATGATCTTCTATTCTTATACACCATGTTAGGCCATTATTAGTGTTGATATTTCTTTTCTCTTTCTCTTTTAATAATAATAATATCTCTAGGTAAGTTTTAAAAGAAAATTATTATAATTTTGTTAGAAAATATTATGAGTATTTCTCAAGATATACTCTTTAATGATGATGAAAAGGAAAGGAAGGAACTAAGAATCAGAATTATTGTTTTTTAACTCTTTTAGTTTTAGAATTAAGAGTAATGATAAAATGTTTTTTTTTAAATTATCAATCATATCACAGTATATTATATTGTTACTTCATTCTGCTTAGTGGCAAGTATGCATGTCAAAAGAAAAAAACAATAAAGTAAGCAAATTAATTAATTTAATGAATAATTAATAATAAAGGAAAAATTAAAAAAATACAAACATATTGCCAACATTTTCAATAAAACCTGCATACAATTAAAAATTATAAATATTAGTATTACATCACTAACATTTAAGAGGAGATTATTACCAACCAAATAGTAGTTCACTCTTCATAAAGCCAAAATAAATAAAATATTAGTTCAAGCAATAATTTTTAGTTTTTTTTAAAAAAAAAAAAAAAAAGAATTGACCGACAGACCCACCTTAACCCTTCCTAATTCGTCTTCTTGGCATATCAAACAGACATGTCAAAACAAATTGGTAGATTAAAGACCACAAGTCACCCCATCAAAACAAATCGATTGACCGGGATGGTCTAACTTATTTTACAACCCCTATCAATTTAGTGATGTAACCAAAACAAACACTGGGAATGAGGTTTCTTCCGTTGAAATCCTCAATCAAAATTAATTTGTTAGTGATTGCTTTAGCAATCGATAAACGCAGTTACAGAAAAAGTCAATCGCTAAAGAAGTTAAATGACAATTTTTTTAAGTCAAAATTGTTGATTAAATAATTATTGTTTTTGCAATTCAATCTTTCTTTTTGTGCTAGTGTTTCCATTTAGCGATCGATCTAGCAACAATCGCTAAAATGCACCCCAACTACTTTGTTTTTTAACGACAGAAAAGAAACACCAACAGTTAGCAATTGATATTGATAGAGGACTGGGGAGTAGGAAAACTAAACTACGAAAGAGAAAGAGATAAGTCTGAATTCTTCTGCTTTATTATTCAATAGTTCTTATTATTTATACAATTGAATATGCAACTGAAATGTGGTAAGTTGGTTACAACAGAGTTTCTCCCTTGCAACTAACTAAGCATCAACTGCCTGAACTCTCAATTGATACCACTGCTGGTAAGTGGGCTTCACTATATCCCTCCTTGGTCTGCTATTTGTGTTATTGTCTCCTGTTTCCCTGTGGTTGCCTTCTATGTTGGTATCAGATATGTAGTTGATTCCTAACCCCAGCATTTGAACTTCCACATTAGCTTTATAGCAACAAAACTAGTGACCATTTTTTTGTTTAGTAATTGGGTATTGGCTTAGCAACCAAATGGACCAGATCTATAAAATGCACACTACTATTATGCCAATTAGTGACAAATATTGACCATTAGCAACTGATATCATGTTTGTCATCAAATCCTAACATTTGAACTTCTTTCTACGATAACTTTGTAAAGACCAAATCGATGAGGTTTTTTTTTTAATAAGAAAAAAGTAATTTCCGACAGTATTATTGACCAAAGAATTCAATCACTAAATCTTAATTATATATGCAAACAAATCTTTAATCCTTTTTCGTTTTTTCCATTCCCACTTTCTTCTCTTTCCCCTCCTTCACTGCATAATGTGTAGTTTCTCTTGGTCACTCATATCCCTCTGCTGCCTCTCCCCCCTCCCCTCTCTGCATTCGTCGTTGCCTCTCTCTCTCGATCTGATGCCCCTCCCATCTCCAATTAGATGTCGTTTTGCTTGTCATTGTTCCATGCTACAAGGACCAATTGTCGTTTTGGAATCATGGTATAATTTCTTTAAAATTTTCAATTGTTTGGATACTAACTATTAATCCAATTTTTGGTTATATAATATTCAATATTATATATTATTAAATTGTACATTACATCAGGTTACTATTTTTTCGATTTTATAATATTAAATTTTAATGGGTTTGGTTACTAGCTTTTTTTACTGTTGCCTTTGGTTTGGATTATATATATAATATTGAATATTGTATATTGTTGATTTGCATCGCACTTTTTTTGTTGTATTTTCTCGTATTGTTTATTATTATTTTTATTTTTTCATACTATTTTTGTAGATTTTTAATATTTTTTCTTAATTTTTTTTTTTTTTTTGCTCCACTTTTTCTTACTATTATTCAATCTTTTAACTTGCTATTTTCTATATTTTTTATTTTGGATGGTATAACTTGTGGATTGTCTTAATTCTTATTTTATCTTTTATATTTTTGGATTGCATTCTTGTATTTATCAATTTATATTTGATTTTTTTTATTAATTCTTTGCTTACACCTTTAGATTTTTATTTTAATTTCCCACTGGTTTCCTTTTTTCAATTTTTCGTATTATATTCTAATTATTTTCTTATTTTTTTGTCACTATTGTTTTACATACTATTTTTATTATTTTATTATTTTATTTTATTATATTGGATTATGTAATTTTTGGAGTTTTTAATTTTTTACATTTTTAATAATTTTGGATTGTATATTGTTGCGTATTTAACAATTACAATTAGTTTTTTCTTATATAAGAATTAAAATGATGATTAAGTAAAGGTTTATTTAACTAAAAGTAAAATTTAATTAATATGAGAATTCATAAGTAATTTAAACAAGGTTTTAATTAATAAAAGATAGATAAAGTGTTTATTAACATAGTAACTTGTTAAGGTGATATTTACTTATGTAAACTTTTAATTATAATTAATTTTATTAAATTCCAAATTATCTATCAGTGTGAATATAATTTGCATGTTAACACTTAGTTGAAAAATGTGGTGGTCCTAATAATTTAGTGGCAAGAAGTCACTACGCGGTGTAAATGGAGAAAACTTGAGTTTAGAAGATCCAATTAATTAACATTTCAATGTAATATTAATTGATTTTTTATTAATATTTCTAATAAATATTATTTCAGTTTGTGAATGTAATATTATAATAAGGTTAATTTTATAAAACTATTATTATTTTATCTATTTATTAATTTTTTATATGTATAAAATAACTTAAAGGCAATACTTATTTTGGGATGGAAAAAATATATTATATAATTATATACAGATAATCAATTTAGCCACTTTTATTTTAGAAGAATCAATCAATTTAGTCACTTAAATAATGAAATATGTAACTTTTTTAAGATGTGTATATGTGTTTATCAATGAGTGATCGATCCTTTTGGATTTTTTTATAAAATTATTTTTAAAATGGGTTTATTTTAGAACATATTACTAACGTGGGTCTTATTATTATTATTATCATTATTATCATCATAAAAAATAGGTAATCTAGTAATTTTGATTAGTTGTTTCATTGTCACACAATTTTCTGTTAAAAAAATTAAGAAAAAAGATGTGGCTTCCTCATTAGCTTCCATGATATGAAAAAAGAATTAGTAAATTTAATTTGTTGTTTCGTCAGCCGCAACCAGCAAAACAAAATTGTTAGTTCAACTCAACCAACAAAAGAGAAATAATAAATTTGACTTACTGGTTCAACCTCTTTTCTTTGTCCTCGATAAAGTATCATGTCAATAATAAAAATAGCAATATGTGATTGTTATTTCATGTGCACATGAAATGCATGCCACTATTAAAAAAATAACAAAATATGAAACAACAATTCATATTTATTGCTTCCAATTTCTTGTAAGCAGCGCAATTTGAACAACGGTGTGGTATAACATTGTTTTGATTTCCACGTAATTTTGTATTGGTACTCTTATTGTATTACTTTATTGACATAGCATCAACAAATAGTAATTTAATTAATGGTTGGAATGGAATAATCTGCTAACACAAGCATTTTTTTTAGATTTTTCAAATTTCATGGAAAAAAAGAATATATCATGTTAGCTAGAGGAAAATACATTTCAAATGGAAAATAAATTTCATGCAAGAGTTCCCGGTCTCACTGTATTTAACGTGTTCAATTTTTATTTATTTTTAACTATATGCAACCGTCAATTTTCTATCTGCTGGTTCAGTACAATACCCAAAAAAAAAAACAATTTCTATTGATTGGTTTACGTAAAACTCACACCCTCTTTTTCCTTCTTTTTTTTAGCAAAAATTATGTGACAATAGAATAGTAAGTTAAGAAGATTGCCGATTCACCTATTCTTTTGGTCAAAATAGGTTCTTGTTAGTAATATATTGTAAAACAGATTCATTTTTTAAAATATATATAAAAAAAGACACAAAAGGATCAATCACCCGTTTATCAATTTTTTTGAAAATGATGGCACTTGTCAATTCCCTAATCATGAACTGACTCTATTTGATGTAATTAACGCGAAGTGTAGAGATGGAAAAAGAGAGACTTGGAGGAATGAGAACCATACTCAAATCATGAATTGGTGAAAAGAATTTACTTTGGGAATATATTTATTTGATTAGAAAAACTAAAATTAAAATTAACCGAACCCAATATTAATGAATTGACAGAATGGCAGATGTGAGATGGATGACAGGTCCACAGTCCAATGGAAAGCACACCGGGGCCTAACCAAGTTCTCCAAATCCATGTCGGCACCCAAACATCAACTATATATGGTTGATGGCTCCATCTAGCTAGGGTCACATGCACGTCCACTTGGCCAAGATGAGAGGTTGAGGCAAGCTCATGTGCACTGCTACCTTATTATATAGAAATATCTTTTCATGCCATTTCACCTTCATCCACAGTGACTCAGTATGTTTGATTTTTTTTTTTTTTTTGGAAATACCGAACCTTTCCGTTGATCAGAAACATGACTGCAAATGGTTACTCACGTTTCTCTCCAATCCAAAGGGAAGCAAGTAGCAACTACCACTAAAATAGTATAAACATTGACAACATATATAATGAATAGTAAATAGCTAGTAGAAATAGTTTCTAAAACAAGATAATATATAAAAATAGTTTTTAAACTATTAATTAATTAAAATATATATATATATTAATTTTTATAATAATTATTTTTAATATAATTTCTTACTAGTTGAAAGTGTAAAAAGTATTTTTATTATATAATTTCAGTATCATATAATTTCTTTTTGTTTAAAACTTTAATTGTCGGAGTGAGTGGCAACTATTCAGCGCTCACAGACACATTCAAGCACTTGTCGTAGAAACGAGAGATGAGAAATGTACTTACTTTCTTAGCAATACAAACAAAGATGGCCGGTGGTTCCTCCGGTAATGATTAAATAAAATAATTAGTAGCCAAAGAATGGTGCTGATATTTCCAATAGAGAGGGGTCAGGGAATCTATCTGGTGGTAGTAAATCAACACTACCAAGCCACACATATCAGACCCTATGTAATCATCAATGGGAGATGAGGACTCGATCGGTTCATATAATCAATAACTACCCTAATATGTATACAGTATACGTACTACATTCAAGTGAAATGACATGACTGTGACTATATGTATATGAAAATGATTAATAAAGTTTCTGTTTGATCACTATATATCTGTATTGTCAATTGTCATGATGTGCGTGTAGTGTGGTCGTAGTGATCGAAAGCGCCAGCGGTTCTGTCACAAACACATTAGCTGAATGACAACAAAAGGCCTTCTTCGAGAATATACCGACATTGTGTATTTTTTATTTTTCTTATCTCCAATTTGGCTCTGCCAATTAAATACGGATCGGACAAAGAATATAAAGCATGTGATGCCCATCCACACAGGCAACATACACTTATGGGACATGCAAATTCTTTTATCATACCGATCGATCGAGCTGCAACTAATTCACGTTCTTGAACCGCTTCTTTCAACTTTTCTCACTTTTATAATTAAGATCTTTTGTGTAAAATGCTGACATGGCGGCCGGAAGACATACAACAACAACAACAACAACAACTTATCCATTAGGTGGGGTCGGCTATATGGATCAACTTCCGCCATAATGTTCTATCAAGTACCATACTTCTATCCAAATCATTAAGTTCGAGATCCTTTTTGATAACCTCTCTTATAGTCTTTTTGGGTCTTCCTCTGTCTCGAATTGTTTGTCTTCTCTCCATCTGGTCTACTCTCCTCACTACCGAGTCTACCGGTCTTCTCTCTACATGCCCAAACCACCTAAGTCTATTTTCCACCATTTTCTCTACAATAGGCGGCCGGAAGACATGTATGTTTTAAAACACTGAGAATAAAAAATATGGTGAATAAATTAAGAGAGAAATAAATAGGTAAGTCAGATAGTAAGAAATAGAGTGAAAATAACTACAATAGGTTACTCACCTTTTTTATTATTCTTGTAAATTTGAGCGTTGGCGGATATGAAAGTTTGTTAGGATTATTTTGTCATGAAAGCTCTGGTCAGCCCTCTCTAGTCGACGAGGAAAAAAAAAAGAATAAAAACGGATTATAGTGTTTACACTGTTTTTCAAATATTTGACCAAAAAGGTAAATCATTCTTGATAGATTAAATATTGTTAGAGTGTGAGCTGAAATTTCACATTGATTAAAATTGAAAAAATTATCATATAAATAAGGAGAAGACCCATAAATCTGAGCCTTAAGATTTTAGGTTAAAGTGTGGTATCAAGTTTCTTTATGTGGTTGCTCATGACTCATTGATGTAAATCTCACCAGCATTTATTCCTCTCGAATTCCTCCAACAACTGGTATCAGAGCTGATGGTTCAACTTGTTGACCGGCTCAGACAAGGCGATAAATGCCCCCACATCGAGTACAAGTGTGTGTTTACTCCCTTCAAATTTCCTAACAAATATTTCATCATGTGGACTCATCGTGGAGCATAAGGTGTTCTTGATGGAATGATTTTCAATGTTTATTTTTCCTACCAAATCACACAAAGTTATTTAAAAAAATATTTTTTTTCTATTGCAATAAATTAAACAGAGTTTTAGCAAGCATCAAGGACTTCAATTTACTGAATTAATAACAAAATCAATTGTCACAAAAGGTTAATTACTTTATTTTCTTTCTCATTTTCTTCAAACTTATAGTTATGCAGTTTATCCACACAACTTTTATAGTGTGTTTGAATGGAGTAATTTAATAGGGAAATTCATTTTTTCAAAGAATTTAAAATGATTCATGATAAAATAGTTTGTTTGGATAGAGTATTTGAAATGAGATTTAATTTTTAGTATTTTTATGAATCATTTTGATTAACTAAAATAGTGAAATTTCAAATTCTCTCAAAAAATATAGAATTTGAATTTATTTTTTTTGGAGATGCTCACTCTAACTCACGTTCTTGCTCATGGCTCTTTCTCGTTCAACGCTCACAACTATGGGTGACCAAAGTTTTTATGCTCGATATCAACATAAGTTATTTTTCACTGACGTTAGCCGATATTTTTTTGGTCAAAATTTTTTTGTATGATGTCAACCAAAGCTATTTTTGTCGATATCGGCTAAGATTTTTTTTAGTTGATGTTAGTTAGGGTTATTTTCTCATTGATGTCAGTCATGGGAAATTTTTGCTAACGTCGACCAAGGATTTTTTTTATCGTTATCATCCAGATTTTTTCAATTGATATTGACCAATGATTTTTTTGGCCGACGTTGGCTAGATTTTTTCTACTGGCATCGATCATGACTAACTTTTGAGTAGACATCTGTTAGGGTTTTTCAGCCGACATCAACTAGGTTTTTCCAACATCATCAGCCAAAACTATTTTTTAGCCAATATCGACTAGGGTTAATTTTGGCCGATGTTAGCTAGTGTGTTTTGGCTTATGTCAACTAGATTTTCTTAGTCGACATCGGTTAAGATTTTTATGCTGACATCGACTAGGGTTTTCTGGTTGACATCAACTATAGTTATTTCTTAACCACATTAGTTAGGTTTTTTGGTTGATGTTGGTCAAGGTTTTTTCTACTAAAATCAACTAGGAATTTTTGACTGACATTAGACATGACTATTTTTAGTTGACATTGACTAGGTTCTTACAGTCAACATCTACTAGAGTTTTTTTGGTTGACATCGGTCAAAGTTATTTTTTAGCCAACATCGGCCAAGACTATTTTATAGTCGATGTTGGGTAGGGTTTTTTGTCCAACATTGGTCAGGGTTGTTTTTTAGCCAACTTCTACTAGGGATTTTTCGGCCAACGTTGACCAATGATGTTTTTCAGCCGACATCGAATAGATTCTATTAGTCAGCGTCGACCAAACTATTTTTTAACCGATATTGAGTATATTTTTTTGTCAATGTTTGCTAGGATTCTTTAGGCCGACGTTGGCTAAAAATAGTCTTGGTTAACATCGTTCGTGAAGACCTTAGCCGGTGTCGGCCAAACAAATCCTAGTCGACGTTGGTAAAAAAATCTAGCCAACATCGACTGAAAAATAGACTCAATCAACATTAGGCAAAAAATAGTCCCGACTGATGTCAGTTGACAAATATTTCTGACATATTTTGACAAAAAAAATTCTATTTGATGTTGATTGAAAAATAGCTTAGTTGATGTCGGTTTAAAAACATCACTGATTGTGGTCAGATAAAACAATATTAGTTAAAATTATCAATATTTTGTATTTATAAATTATTAAAAATTAAAAATATTTTTTAATTAATTTTGCAAAATTAGATTGTGTTTATTTTCTATAAAGTTTAATATTAAAATTTCATATATTTAAAATATAAAATTAAAATTTACATATGGAAGAAATTGAATTATCATATCCAAATAAAAAATTTAAAATGAAAGAAATTTGAATTGATTTATCTAAACAAAACATTTAAAAAAAATTAAAATAAAAAACAATTTAAATTTTAAACATTTCAAATTTATTAAAATTTTAAAATTCCTTGTGCAAACAGAAGATTACTCTCCAAAAGTGGGATTCTAGAATAGTGAGTGCAGACGAAGATTCAATTTGTCATGGAGAATTGAGTTTGGTGAGTGATGTGAGTGGTGGAACTCATACGAGCATCGGTCGCGTAGACACTAAATGTAGCTGCGGCCTTTTTTCGTTTATCTTCCAATTTAGCATCCTTTTATTATGATTGACACTACGTAGCAATGGTCAAATGGTTGAACGCAATTGCTTAGCTTTAAGCTTTGTAGTATCAGAAAGTTGACTAACATAATATTGGTTTGTCTAATTGACTCCGGTGAAATTGGGTCAATTAACCTCATTTCTAATAATCAATCAAATTCAGACATTTATCTTATTCTAGATTCTATCGTTAATATAATGATTATCATATTTAATGCATATATTCATAATTTCTCCTTTTTTTTTTTACAGAATCCTTAACTTCTCACATTATTTATGTGCAAAACATTTCTCAACTTTATAATTATATGTACAATATATATCATATATTTTCCTTTATCACACACTCCATTTGTTATTTTTTATTTCATTTATTTTATAACTCATTAGTATAATACTTTTTTTTTCCCGAAAAAAGTATAATAATTTAAAACCTTTTTCCCACAATTTATTATAATTGCTAATTAAAAATTATAGATAAAGAGAGTACTTTTTTTTAGAGAAGATAAAGAGTATAATTGTGAATTAAAAATTATAGATAGAGAGTATAACTTTGAATTAATAATTGGCTTGAGTCGAACTTTGTCCTTGCTGTTCAGGCCCTGAAGCATGTTTCTTTTGTTCCCTGACCTATTGGGAGACCATGGGAAAACATGCTGACTTTTTTGTAAAAGTAACCATATTACCTTACTTTCCTCTCATGCACAGCGACGGTAATGCTTGTGCTGATTTGTTAGTAAAAAATGACCCAATTTTCACTTTTGGGTCAATTAGTCAAGCCTAATTTCTCTTTCATATATATTTTTTATATTGTTTATGTATAAAATTAAAAATTTAGAATCATTAATTAGAATTATACTAAAATAAATAAATATACATAAAAAATTATAAACTTAATATTAAAATCTTAATAATTGGTATTTTTTATTTAATTATAAAAATCTATATTCTTTATTCAGTTTACATGAATATTTATCATATCTTTTTTTTTTTTTAAATGTAACATAAAAAACTTTAGGTAAATAGTTTTCACTTATTTTAACTTTAGAAAAATGAATTTTAATTTTTCCAATTTATTGGAATATATGAAACTTAAACTTTAGGTAAATAGTTCTCATTTTACAGTTGACTTTACACTCCGATTGTTATTGTTATCTATATGTAAAATGAGAGCTATTTATCTAAACTCATTTTTTACATATTTCAATCAATTAAAAAATTAATATTCATTTTTCTAAAGTTAAAGTAAATGAAAATATTTAATTTACCTAAGGTAAATAAATAATATATATTTATAATCAATTAAAAAATTTACATGCATGATGTCTATAAAATTTTTAATATACAACTAATATTTTCTTATGAGCAAATAAAAATATTATTATATAATTGTGTTGAACATAAAAGAGATACCAATCAATAAGTACAACCAACACATAATGGTCCAAAGATGGACAACCGAAAGATAAGAAAGTATAAAATTTTCATTAAAATTCAGAGAAAAAAATCATTATAGTTAAAAGCATGTCATTCAAAATATTTCAAAAATAAATATATAAGTCACACATTAAATTTTTTAGAAAACATATTCAATAACACATGATAAATGTTTAGATAAATTAATTAAGTATAGATGTATCATTAGCAAAAATAGAAACTATAAATCTAATAAATTATTACTAAAATAAACCTATTTTTTAAAGCTATTTTTTCTATAAATTATTTATTTTATAAAGGATACTGAATTATTTTAAGTATTTTATTATTTTTTATTTTCCTATTTATAAGACTTAAAGTTAAGAGTGATGCTTGTTCTTTTTTTCTTTACAATATCCAATCCATAATGTTTTTTGTCAATAGTTTTTATGCTAAAATATTTACAAATAATTATATTGTCAAACATTCATAAAATAGTGATGTTATTAATAAAAATGAAAATTTAAAATAAAAAATTAGGACAAACGCATTAGTATCAATTAAATTAATCATTATAAAAATCAAAAGAGTATAAAAAACTAATATAATTATCAAATAGAATACAACAAAAATGAAAAAGAATTTCGACTTTTAAATAAAATATAGTGATAAAAAAAATATTAAAGAGAGATTATAGAAGGAAAAAGAGGGGATCATAAAATAATTTTATATATAATACTGTATAAAAATTTAAAAATCTTTGGGAGGCATGGCCCCTATCCATAGGCCCCCACTCCCTCCGCCTGCATAATGCATATTGAGTTTCACACCTTCTACATTTTTCCACAAATGACATTAGTAGGTATTTCACAATGATGAGTAAATTAAAAAAAAAAAAGCACTATCGAAACTAAATTCACATATTTTAAGCCATAAAAAAAAAAAAAGTTACAAGTATGCGAACAAGGTATTTAAACTTAGGCAGGTAAATGGTGTTGATTAGGAATAGTGGAGCATGACGTGAGTGAGTATTGGTCTATTGGGCTATTGACGGCACCTCAATCATTACGAGGCCCTAAATAATAATGATTTCACTTTCCAACCACTGATAATCATCAATGTGGTCCTACCACTGATAATTTTAAGTCATGTGCATTGTTGGTGCTCCTCCCCTTTCTCTCAATTTGCTTCTTGCTGCTAATGCTTTCAAGGAGTGGGGCATCCATTTTCGTTTCAGTAAATTTTACTCTGTTTTTTAAAAGTTAGACTTTTCTCTCTTCAAAGATTAATGTACACTTTACTTTAATTTATTTCTAACTTTTCGAGTTAATTTTTTTCTCAATAACTAATTTTAAAATTTTACTATCAACTTTAGGAATTAAAAAATGGCATGAATATTATATAATATTTCAAATCAATAACTTGATAATTAAAATTAATTATTGGTGATAAGATTAAAAAAAATCTCTTAGCAAACACGTTTATATTGCTCACCGTCGCTAATAACTTTTTTTTATCACCTCAACAAGATAGGTGTGACTTATAATATAATCTCATATTTTAATACTTTTAACACACACAAAAAGACGCATTAACCTCTTTTTTTCTTCAAAAGCTCTCCTTTATTTTTCTCCTCTCTTTTATATTTCAATTTATCTACCGAACGAAATTGTGTCTTCACAATTACTTTAGTTTTACAAGCAGATAAAAAAAAAACTGATATTTTCATATTACTGTAATAAAAGACAGGTAAAGATATGAAATTCAGTTTTGTTCAAAAGAATCCTAAGAGTGTCGTATCAACGAGGTTGATATGGAAAACATAAAACAGGTTCTGACATGAATGGAAAAGTAAAAGAAAGTTGGATAAATATTGGCCTCTGATGAGAAGTATGCCAATTGTTTGGGCCGAATGAATGAAAAGAAAGGATAATTAAGTTGATATTTTGGTCATTTTGAATAAACAAATGGTAAGATTATTTGTATCCTATCTTTTTTCTTCTTCTATATATCCTTTATATTTTTTTATGGAAACAAAGAGTGATTTAGCACCATCATTTTCACAAAAAGAAAAAAGTTCTGCCCTACATTCATTCATGCATTCATCCAAGTTTGTATGCATTAGTCGGCAATGATTATCCCCTGTCACTATGGAGATTGGCCATGGGAAATGAGGCCCCGCCCGTTTGTTTTATGAATGGTGATTTTTGTTGTCAATTTTGCATCCGTCTACATCCATTCCTATACTTGCTTCTAGACTTTTAAATGAAACATGCTATTTACAATAAAATATATTTTATATAAAAACCACTCAAGCCTTAACGCTTTATTTGGATTCAAATCAAATGGTAAATTTGAAAAAAATTTAAAGATAAAGCTTTATTTGAATGCCAAAAATAAAATTTTTAAAAATTGAAGATTGATTTGGATGAAATAAGATAAAAGAAAAAAAATTGAAGAAATAACCACAATAAATAAAATTTGATTTTCTAAAATAGAATGTATATAGAAAACTCTTTTTTTATAAAATTTATTTGAAATATGTAAATAAAATAATATGAATTTTGTCTAAAACTAGTTTTAAACCAATGCAATTATTTTTAAAATATATAATTTTAAATATAGAATTTAATTTTTCTCTGTGTAATTTTTTTTAGAAAAAATAACTTAAATATATTTTTAAAATAAATACCATAAAAGTCACGATTTTTAGTTGTATGACAATTTATGATTAATTTATAGCATAAAATATTTTATACTGAAATACATCTAACTCTAAGTAAACACTTCAAAATATAGAAACATTGAACGTATTTAATCCTTTTTTAAAAGAGAGTGAGAGTATTTTAGAAATTTTGAAATGACAAAAGAAAGGGTGATATAGTGAGAAAAAAAGAGTGCAAATAGAAAGGCCTATTAGATGCCATCTGCAGCTTCAGCATGCAGCATTATGGGAATTGGGCTCAAAATGTGCACTTTTCATACAAAAGCTGATTTTCTAGTAGTAAATCCGTAAAAAAAAAAAAAAATCGGTTTGTTACTATTTGGGGGTAGATATTTGTCGCCAGCAACTTAAGCAATATTTTCGGCCACCAAAACCCTTGTAGGAAATCCCTTGTCGACCCACCAAAACCTATTAGGAAATCTTTTTAACAAGATCTTTTTTAGTTTTTAGACAAAAAAAAAAAAAACCTATACCAATTATATTAACAATAACAACAATAACATGAGACTCATTTATCACTAACTAGAATCTAATAACTATATCCACGTGCAGAGGATATTCTTATTTGAAAAAAAAGAGTGAAAAAACCACAAAAAAAAAAAAACTGAAACCTAGTAGTAATTTACAAATTAAATAACACTGAACTACTCTTCAAAGAAATTTGGATGTTTGGTAAGAATTATGGACAATAATTGACAGTACATCATTTTATTGGTAGAATTTGAGCAACGCAATAAAAGTTATTGTTTTGCATTCTTGAAAATTCTTGATATTTTTCACATGTTGTTAAAATTCTTATCTAACACATCTAAAATAGCAACTAAAAAGATTGAGTAATAAGGAAAGAATGTTATACTTTAGTGGGAGTGAGGGCAATTGAGTGCAAAAATAGAGATTTTAGTCGTTGCCTCCGCCAAATCCATCGCACACTTAGAGGTTGAGGTTCCTTTGTGACTTATTCTCCACTCATTTTTCGATATTCCATGCATCTCACCGTAACTCTACTCCTACTGTTATGAATCCATGACCTAGACTTCCCAACCACTCCTACACCCTTGTTTCCTTTCTTTTGCTCTAACAATGAGGCTCAAGCTCAGCCTCTCTCTTTCATCATACTAATTAAGGCAATTGCAAACTCGAGGACATGCCTAGTCCATTGCTATCATTATCATTAGTGCTGCTATTCTTGATTTCATGTGGAAATATTCATGAATGTGAAGCTCAAGATACCGAGGCTTTGCCTCCAGCAGCAGAAACTTGTAACGGGGTTTTCATTTCCTATGACTTTCTCACTCGAAGAAAAGAATTCCCTCGCGTGAAGAATGCCACGGCACAGTCTTGGGCCTTCAATTCCACCGCAACAGTTCTCAACACCGGCAAAGACGTGGTTAAGGCGTGGAGGCTGTTCATAGGTTTTCAACATGACGAGATTCTAATCTCTGCCAGCGGAGGTAATCTAATCGATGGAACTGACTTCCCTGCTCTGGTAGGAAATGGCACTACCTTTGTTGGATCTTCTGTGCCAGATTTGGATAGCTCCATCAACACAGCTCAAGATTTAACCCAAATTTCAGCCATGATCCAGCTTATTGGCACCCAGTTTGGAGTAAGGCCTCCTACTATTCCTATGCCCAAAACCATCAAGTTGGTAAATGATGGTTACAAGTGCCCCCTACCAACTACCCGTAGTGAGTAGTCTTCCTGTTTTTCTCTTTTATCTATTGCTTGCACTACTTCTAAAAGCATATTCTCTAACACCTCAAATTATTGCATGATTCAAGTTTGATTGATGAGCTGATGAGATCATGTAATAATGTCTTCTTTAATCTACATTTGCTAATATACTATTAATTATTATTAGTTATAATTTATTAAAAACTATAAAATCATTAGTTAAGATCAATAAATGAGGAATGCGACTTGCATAATTTTTGTGATTTATAATAAATTTCAAATAATAAAATAGTGTGTTTTAAAAAATGTATCTAAGAATATATTATTAACTCATGTATATGGTGTGTTATTGATATTACTTGTATTCTTCATTGGGTTCTAATCTAACTAGTAGAATCATGGTCCACATGCAGAGGGTTCCATGTATGCGTGTTGTAAAAAAGACCCTAAATTCAAGGCTGTACTACGGAAGACAAAATTCTTGCCACGGCAACAAGGGGATCTTACCATATCCTATGACGTGAATCAAGTGTATGAGAATAATTATATGGTAGAGGTGACCATGGAGAACAATCACCTTTTGGGACGGCTGGATCATTGGAACTTGACTTGGGAGTGGACAAGAGGGGAGTTTATATACAGTATGAAAGGTGCTTTCACACGTGTGATAGAATATTCAGGTTGCATCTATGGAGCTGCAGGACAGTATTACAAGGACATGGATTTTTCTAAAGTCGTTAACTGTCAAAAGAATCCAATAATCAGTGACTTGCCTCCAGAGAAAGCTAATGACACTGAAATTGGAAAGATACCTCACTGTTGCAAAAACGGAACTCTTCTACCTATCCTTATGGATCCAAGCAAATCCAAGTCTGTTTTCCAAATGCAAGTGTTCAAAGTTCCACCTGATCTAAACAAAACAGCAATTTTCCCTCCAGAGAAATGGAAAATAACGGGCATTCTCAACCCGGAATACAGATGTGGGGCACCTATTAGAGTGGATCCTGCACAATCTCAAGATCCCAGGGGACTTGAAGCAACGGTTATTGCCATTTCAAGTTGGCAAATAGTCTGCAATATCACTAAGCCAACCAAGAGGAGCACTCGCTGCTGTGTTTCTTTCTCTGCTTATTACAATGAGTCCATAGTACCTTGCAACACATGTGCCTGTGGTTGTGATGAAAATAACAGAAGATGTAATCCGAATTCACCAGCAATGCTTCTCCCTCCAGAAGCTCTTCTTGTACCCTTTGAGAATAGGACAAAAAAGACAGTTGCTTGGGCCAAACTAAAGCATTTTAAAGTCCCAACAAAATTACCATGTGCTGACAACTGTGGAGTTAGCATAAACTGGCATGTAGTTTCGGACTTCAAAGGTGGGTGGAGTGCCAGAATCACTATGTTCAATTGGCAGCATACGAATTTTGAGAATTGGTTCACTGCACTGCAATTCAAGAAGAAGACTGCTCTTGGTTACGAAAAAGTTTATTCTTTTAATGGAACATTCCTTCCGAAGCTCAATCATACTATTTTCTTGCAAGGAACACAAGGATCAAACTTTTTGTTAGCTTTAGACAATGGAACAAACCCAAAGGTGCCCGGAAAAGCACAATCTGTTCTTTCCTTTACTAAGAAGTTTGCACCAGGCATGAAAATTGCAAAAGGAGATGGGTTCCCATCAAGGGTCTTTTTTAATGGTGAAGAGTGTTCTATTCCTACCCGTTTCCCTGTGGGAAATGGAAACCAACATAATGCAGATTCATTAAACCTACACCTACTATTAGCTTTAGTCCTAGCTTTTACAATGAGTATAATATTGTATTAAGATAATAATGTTAAGAACTGTTCCATTAGACAGGTTTATGAATCTAGCTTTGTTTTTTAATCTCTCTCTCTCTCGTGTTAGGTTGCATCTCCCTCCTATAGAAAAAAAAAGAGTAGAAAATTGAAAACTTGCAACAGCTAAAACAAAAAATTGGACGACCAAAGCCAAAAGCTAAAGTTGAACTTTTTCGTCTCTAATACTGAATTCAATGTTAAAACCAATTTAATAATTTCTAATCAAAACAACTAGTCATAAATATTCATTCACTATTATTCACACGCGTAAGCCAACTTCTAAATTGTTCCTATATTATACCTATTAGATAGTTTTGTAAATTCTACGTCACCTCCTGAAGATAAGGTGTCTAGAGGAATGAAAATCTACTGCGGTGTCAGTGTCACTACCACAATTCTACTAATTTTATTCTTAGCTACAATCAGTTAAGCTTGAAGGGATGGATCATGTCTCATCCCATTTATAAAACTAAATGTATGATTTGGCATAGTGATCATGGTTGAAGCTTCAATACAGGGGACAATTAATATTCCAGCTTGCGGAGTGAAAAACATGCACGTTTTTTATTTAAGTATTTCTACAGATAACTAGACGAATTGCAAAGTGTTATAAATTTTACTTCAACAACCACCATAAAAGGGAAATTTTGGACAGTGAACCTCTGCATGATGAACTCCACTAGTTAGACCATCTGTAATCTCTCTGCATTCTTACATGATAAGAGCATTAAGAATGCTTCTAACATAAAAATTAGCTTACGACATTCTATTACTAATTTGCTAGTATTTTATCTAAGTATTTATCTACCCAGCTTGGATTCTGCATATGAAATTTGCGGCATATAATTTTATTAATGTTATTTAAACCAATGAATATATTGAAGCTGCTTCTATGACTTTTACTTTTTATCCTAACATCAAATTAATGACAAAGAAAAGGTTCAAAATTTATTTTGAAGCACTTGCTCGACCAGAAAATGGTTCAATGAAATATAAATGCATAGCTAAAGTAGTGAACTAAGATCTATAAAAGTACATCCAATTGATTGAAGCCTTTGGTATATCAACACTTGAAATTGAAGAAATGACGTTGTTAAGAATAAAGCTTCCATATATATAGAGAAGCCTTTTTTATTGAGAATATCAGTGTTTCTTTTTGGTGCATTGACTTGCATTGCGTGTGATTATTAAAAAAATTATTTGAAATTTTATTTAGTTAGAGTGTATTTTAATTTTAATATATTATATATTATTATAGTAGTTAAAAAAAGTGAGCTTTTTTATATATTTAAAATGCATTTAATATTATAAGAAAAATCAATTACGTGTTCACTTAATTGGTTTTTTTATAGCATATAATAAACATCATGTTTATGAAATTATTTATTAATTGCGGAAGAATTCTTTTTACAAGTAATAATTACATGTATAATAATAAAAAAATGACTTATTATTCTGAATAGTTAATATTCTTTGTAGCCTTTTTTATCAGAATCAAATTGGAAGTTTTGCATGATTCTTTTTAGGCTTAATTGCAGTTTTTGCTTGCTTAATTTTTCAAATTCATTTAGTTTCTTTGATTTTTAATTGTAATATTTGGTTCCTTAGTTTTATAAATAGGTAATTTTAGTCTCCCTAATAGATTATTAACTAATAATTGTGATTATTAGAGATATTAAATTATTATAAATTAAATAAAATTTATTAATCGTCAAAAATAATTTTTAATAAAAGACTATTAATCTTAATGTAATATTATTATCAGTGGAGTCACGTAGGAAAATGAAAGTAGAAAAAGTGTTTGCGGAGAAGAAGAACATAATGTTGTGAAAAATTAGGATTAATAATTTTTTTATTTAATTTTTTAATAACTAATGATTTTGATTAATTTATAATTAACTTAATAACTCAATTAATTATAAGTATTTATTAATAATCTATCAGAATGATCAAAATCACTAATTTATAAGATTTGAGGATCAAATGTTATAATTAAAATTCAGGAGACAACAATCATAAATTTGAGAAACTAGATGACTAAAAATTACAATTAAAATTTAGGAATTAAAATCATGGATTTGAAAAATTAGGATGACCAAAATTATAATTTAACCTTCTTTTATAAGAAGAAATTTAAAAGTCTCCTTGCATTAAATATTTTTTTGAAAACATTATTAATTATGAACCATTTTTCTGAAATTAGGATGACCAATAGGTAGAATATTAATATTTTTTTCCTTTTCATATGTAGAGAATTTACAGAAATCTTATTGTGTACTATCTTTACATCTATAAACAATAAAAGGTAGAGCAATAAACATATTTACAGATTAATTAAACGACATAAAGACAACAAATATACTAAACAAAA
Source organism: Glycine max (assembly GCF_000004515.6). Classification (NCBI taxonomy): domain Eukaryota; kingdom Viridiplantae; phylum Streptophyta; class Magnoliopsida; order Fabales; family Fabaceae; genus Glycine; species Glycine max. Next base: position 223,858 of record NC_038247.2, read on the forward strand.
AGAATAAGGACATGTTTCATTACTATTATAGGTAATTTTGAAAATAATATATAAATTTAGAATAAATATATAATTATTAATTTAATTAATTATTTTTTTAATCTTTATGAATTAGTTGATTGAATTTTATAAAAAGATCAAAAGGGAGCGGTTAATTTGTAGATGACTTGTTATTCATGAGAAACTAAAGAAAAATAAGAATTAATGATATAAATATTAATCATTCAATTCATCTTGTATTTACTAAATCAATCAACAAATTAATTTAAATCAGAAATCTGATGTTAATTAAAATGACATTATTTTCTAAAATATTGTTAAATCCTTTTACTATTAATGAATTATATAAGAATCAAATTTAAATAAATATAATTATTGTTTAGTGACTAATTTTATCTTATAAAATGAGTTTAATATTTATACACTCATAGTATACAAGAGTTTTACATTATCATCCAATCATGAATTCCGTTTGAATTACTTTAAAATAATTATTTGAAAAGTCAATAAATTTAATATATATGATGAGTTTAATTAAATGAATATATAAAACTTTTTGCATAATATCAATATATAATAATTTTCTCTTATAAAAATAGTATGTAAGATAATTTTCTCTCATTATGATTATATACTAATACATTTGTTAAAAAAATTATAATAACGATATACTGTATCAAAATTAAACTCTTATAAAATTGTTACGAAATAATTAAATGTTAAAATAGAGTCTTTCTATTGTAAATATATTTAAATCAATATTTAACACCAATAAACAATAAACATTTTGTTTATAAATATTTTAATTATGGCTAATGTTAACCCTTTTTATTGTGATCCACAAAATTATATTGTCATGATTTTTTTACGCTCTCGTATTCTTTTTTTTTTTTGACTTAATTATTTTTTTAACCCCTGAATTTAAGTCGTGTATTTTTTTTAGTCTTTAAAATTTTTTAAAAAAATTCTCTGAATTTTGACAAATGATTTTTTTTTGACATAATAAATTGATATTTTATGTCAATTTTTAGTACTTTGTGAAATTTTTTTAGTATTTCGTAATAGTTTCAAAATGAAAATTTAAAATAAACTAATATTATGATTTAATTTACAGAATCAATCCATTTTTTTGTCAAACTCATTTCAACATCTTGTAAAATAAGTATAATAATTAATCTTTACTATCAAAACTAGTTTTAAGCCCGGCTTAACTAATTATTATTTTAGTTTCTAAATTTTGGATTTGTGATTTTTTTAGTCCTTAAAATTTTAAATTTATTTCTTTGTTTCTGAATTTTGATAAATTATTCTTTTTAGTCAGAGCCATGTAAATTGATATTTTGTGATAATTTTTAACTACTTAAATTTTTAATAAAAAAACCATCACAAAGTGTTAAAAACCACCATATAATACAGTGTTAGTTTATAAGTAAGAGATTAAAAAATAAATTTGTCAAAATTTAAGGATTAAAAAAATATTTTTAAATTTTAGAGATTAAAAAAATACACTCCAAATTCAAGAACTAAAGCAATAATTAAGTTTTAATTTTTTAACCAATAACCTAATAACACTCACCAATTAGCAAGACCGTGAATACTTGTTAACTTTTTAATTTGAAAGGCAAGAGTAGAAGGCAGTGTAAGGGGCTAGGGTTGAGAAATATAAGAGTCACTTCACTGGACCTAGCTCACAAAATAAAAGTTAAAGCATGGAACGATATCGCGCTCTAACTCTCTTCTATTCATGTATAACCATTTAATTAAATTTACACCAGTCATCCCTCCATAAATGCTTCTACACCCTCTGCAATAACTTCATGCTGCCAAACCCTCTCCCACTTGTTCTACTTATTCATTTTATCTCTTCCTGCGTCGTTTGGTTCTATCTCTATTTCGCTTTGGCCCACACTAAACTCACAACTTCCCCATCAACAACTCCTTCACTTCCCTAATTCCCCACACACATTCTTGTTTCTCTGATGACCCACAACACATCCGTTTCAGTCAACAACATAACTAATTAAGGTTCATTCCACTCTCAAACGCTTAAGGCCCCCTCTTGCATCTACGCATTCTTAATTTTAGCTTTGACTTGCTTTGCTTAGCTTAGTTAATTTCCGAGTGAGAGAAAGGGGTAACGGCTACGTTCCCCCGCATTGAAATTGGTTACTTGACAAGCGTTATAGTAATCATCTGTTTTGTCAAACCTTTCACACTGACTCAACACTCTACCCTTATTTTGTCTTTTCTGATTTCCCTAGCATTGCAAGTTTTGCGTGTAAGATAAGAGTAGTAAGGCCAAGGCCAGGGAAAGTCAGCAGTGTCCTCTTGCAACCTTAACATAAGAATGAATCTCCAGACAAACACTTGAAAGTGCTCGAAATCGATCGATCAGAGACAAAACAGCGACACGAGGGGCCTGGATGCTTTTATTATCAATTTTTGCTTTGCGTGGCGGTTCCATAAATCCCAATTGCAAGTCCCATCAAACTTTAGAGATGGAAAGCGGTTGATTCATTATATTGCAGTCGTCTTCGTGGTTAATCTATCAGGTGATCACTTCCTTAATTTCTTATTTTCTCTCATAATTAAACAGAGGTACAACAAATTTTCTTTTTTGAGTAAAACAGCAAGTTGATTAAATGGAAAAACTTTAACATTTTATTCATTCTCGATGGGGAGAAAAGTCATTCTGGCTTAGAATTTTTTTACATATATACAGTTGCTATTGTTATCACATATGTTCATCTTAATGTTTTATTGCCAACAAAGTTTGGTATTTTAGCAATCTACAAGTATTTCTGAAAATGTTTTTTTAGGTGTGTCATGGCTTTGGTTGAAGCTCACCTTATTTAAATTTTTTTTTTTGAAAATAATCTACGTTTCATCTCGACTAAAAATAATCACACATTAAAATATATAAGTGAGAGAGACAATTCTTATTCCTTAAGTTAATTTTTAGGATTAAGTTAGACTTCTCACATTCTAAGATCTTATTAATGTGAGAGACAACTCTCATTCTCTCACTTACTTTATTGTAAGAATTTTATTCTTTCTTTATTTTTATGATAAGAAAGTGTTAATTTTTAATGTTTATTTTAGAGAGAAAAAAAGTTTCTATTGTGAGGCCCAGGAGAAAAATAAATTCCTTACCTCCCCAAATTGGCATGAAATGGGTGAGGGGAAAAATGATCTCTTACTAATTTTTATTTTAGTTTTCTTAATATATATATCTTTAAAAATAGTTAAATATAAAACAATTTTATTTTTAAAGATAAGTATATTTTTCTATTAGAATGAAAAATATAACTTTTTATAAGGTGTTTGGCTATTTGGTGTTTCCATAAGCATCGAGAATAACTTAAACTCTTTATCCTTTTTCTAAATATGCAAATTAAATCAAACTCAAGGATCATCCTATACCTTTTTTAGTTAGCATGTTATTGGTATAAAATATCTACTTGTTTTACCAATAATCAATTTTCATCCACAAATCTTAAATCTAAGACTTTATTTATTTAAAGGAATTGAGTCAAATATAACTTCGACCAACATCTTGGAAATATTTATTTATTTATCTAAGTAATTACAAGAAAAAAATTCTCTGCGTTTTTGTTATTTCCATTTATCAAAATAACGCATCTTTGCTACTCTATTAATTTTTTTTTCTTTTTTTCTTTCTTATTTTTTCTGTATTTTATTTCTAAATCAAATAGAACATTAATATGTTTCTATCTAATCTTTTGTTACCCATAATAATCATAAACTTAAAAAAATTTCTGTGTAAACTAAACTTGTAGTTTTAAAACAAAAAATAAATTCCATTTGTCTACTCAATTAATAAATAATTCTAAATTATTTAATATTCTCTCAGTGTTTATATTTTAACATCTTTAAATATCAAACACTCTATTAACACTCTTAATTTATCTCTATCATTCTTTTAGTATCTCATTGTCTATCATATCGATGTTTCTCTCTCTTTTATTTCCATCTCTCAAGATATCAATTAAATTTGGGTGTTTGAAGACTTTTTACCATATTAATTTTCCTACTTTCTTTTTATTTTTTCATCTTGCTCAATCATTCGACTTAACTGACTTGACTACTTTCTTTTTATATGGTGAGTATTTAATGTGTTTTATATTTTAAAAACATTAAATATTTTATATTTATTTTTCATTTAATACTTTTTTCGTATGGTAATAATATTCTTTTCATTTAATACTTTTTTTGTACGGTAACACTTTTTTCAATTTCAACCAATACACCTTCACGTAAAAATATTAAAAAAACAATTAATTTGATAAATAATTTAGAAAAAGATATTAGTTAAAAAATACATGTAATACTTTTAATCAATACCGATTATATTTTGTCTTTATACTAATTAATCAATACCGATTATATTTCCTCTTTAAGTCTTTCACTATAAATTGAATTCGAGTAATGTTGTATGAGAAATGCAAGGAAGACATTTTTTAACAAACTCTTGATGATTTCCTTAAAAAAAATACTTCTTTTATAATTGATTGAAATTTATAGGAAATCATAATTTTTTGGAATGCTAGGAACATTCTCTTTGGCACACTCCTTTAAAGATTCTTTGTATATACGATTGACTAAAGTTTATTGAACAATTTTGATAGGTTTTAATTTTTATTTAATATAAATCAGGAGAGAGTATGAAAAATAAAATGTAATAAAAATGATGATTTTCATTAAATTCTAAGGAAATATTAAAAAAAAAAGCGTTAAAGAAAGTGATGTTAACATTTATGGTATTCACTACCAAGCACATTAATTAGTAATCTTTTTAATTTGAGTTGTGATAGTTGTTTTATCCTTGTAAAAAAAATTCTCCAATAAAAAGTATTAGTATTTATTTTTTATATAAGATTCAATTTATAATTTTTTATTTTGATTATTTTTAAATTAAATTGCCTCTAAATAAGTTATTATATTGGAAAAATTAATTGAGATGAGAGAATTTATTATATGTCAGAAATACAAATGTATTTAATATTTACTTCTACAAAAAATAATTTAAATACTTAATTGAATATGTTTTTTAGGTACATCCTTAATTGAATATGTTTAAAAATTTCTAAGAAATTTGAGGGTAATAGTTAATAAGATGCATAGTTTTCTTTTTATTATTACTGATAGTTATTAAGTAAAAATATCTATATTTTTCATATTTTTAGATGCTAAAAGTATTGGATTCTTAATATTTATTATTTTAATACAATTTAAAAATTTATAGAAAGTTAATATTAGAAAAATATAATTAATTTAAAATTAAGAATAGCATTGCTCATTTACTATTTTACTAAAAATATAAAATATTATCTGTCAAGAAAATATTAAATATTAACTATTTACCTTAGGTAGTTATGAACATTCAATGTATTAAACTTCTAACGTATATTATATTGATTATTGAAGTTGTTCAAAAAATATTCTTAAGGGCACTCGCTATAGGGCTACACAAACTAGCCTACTTCTTGCTTTCCCACATTTTTGCTTCCGTCGGGCGAGTTAAATGTTTTAGAATTCCTGGTTTGGCAGAGACTAGCTAGAGAAGAAAATTGCGGCTTCCGAATTATTTAAGGAATGTTTCACGCAAACATGTTTGATTCTCACCCTCACTTGCTTGATATGTCACCCCACAAGACTACTGCTTGCTCTGAGAGTGATTTGGGAAAGGCCTGCAGAGATGATGAGTACGAGACCAAATCTATCACTGACGCCATGGACGCTCCTTCTGGCGACGACCAAGATCCCAACCCGCGACCCAAAAAGAAGGGTTACCGCCGCCACACACAGCGCCAAATAGAAGAAATGGAAGCGTACGTGATATTTTATATGAAACCTTAATTTGTTCCTACACATGACTCTTTATATATATCATATCTGATGATAATAGCATATATGTTTGCTTACTTGGTATTATATTGTTTTCTACTTTACTTTCATCAGCTTCTTCAAGCAGTTTCCTCACCCGGATGACAAGCAAAGAAAAGAGCTGAGCCGTGAGCTGGGGTTAGAGCCTTTGCAAGTCAAGTTTTGGTTCCAAAACAAGCGCACCCAGATGAAGGTAAGTCAAAGAGAGAGAGAGACGAAAGTTATATTAGATTGAACTTTGAAGTATGGTTGCCTTGTTTGAATTTCAAGTTGCACCACTAACATATACTTTTTGTTAATTTATGCCGGTCATGTAGACTCAACATGAACGAAATGAGAATGCTATTTTGAAGACAGAAAATGAAAAGCTTCGCGCTGAGAACAACAGGTACAAGGAGGCCCTAAGCAATGCTACATGCCCCAACTGCGGAGGCTCAGCTGCTCTTGGCGAAATGTCCTTCGACGAGCAACACTTGAGGATTGAGAATGCTCGGTTAAGAGAAGAGGTACCACAAAAGAAACTCGTTAGTTAACACGCGTCCTTGTTCCTTTTTTTTTTTTTTCTTAATCAAATAACCAAGTTAGTTTCTTTTACTTCAGATTGATAGGATTTCAGGAATTGCGGCCAAGTACGTTGGAAAGCCAGTGACTTCTTCGTACTCCAACCTTTCATCTCTGAATAACAACCACGTGCCTGTTGGTAAGTATGGATCACAGTCAGGCACGGTAGGAGAAATGTATGGAGGGAGTGACCTTTTTAGGTCACTCCCAGCTCCTGCTGATGCTGACAAACCCATGATTGTGGAGCTTGCTGTTGCAGCTATGGAGGAACTCACAAGACTAGCTCAGGCTGGAGACCCTTTGTGGGTCCCCAGCAACCACCATTCTGAGATTCTAAATGAAGAGGAATACTTGAGGACTTTCCCTAATAGAGGCTTAGGTCCCAAACCCTTGGGTTTGAGATCTGAAGCTTCAAGAGAATCAGTGGTGGTCATCATGAATCACATTAACCTTATTGATATCCTTATGGACGTGGTGAGTGTTAATTAAATAATGTTCCTAGCTTACGATTTCTTAATCAGTGAAACAGTTGAGTTGACAATGACATTGATGGGTACTCACTGGTTTTCAGAACCAATGGTCAACTGTGTTTTGCGGTATTGTCTCGAGAGCGTTGACCCTTGAAGTCCTTTCAACTGGAGTAGCAGGAAACTACAACGGAGCCTTGCAAGTGGTACGCATTTTTCTCCCCTTTTATATATTTTCTTCTACACCATGACCCGGTGTTGTTGACAGATAACTTTACCCTCGACCAGGACAAAAAATATATCTTTGTTAGCACCTCTTAATTAACAAAGTGTTTTTTGCTTTTTTGTGTTTAGATGTCATCTGAGTTCCAAGTCCCTTCACCACTTGTTCCTACTCGTGAGAACTATTTCGTAAGGTACTGTAAGCAGCAACCAGATGGGATATGGGCAGTGGTGGATGTTTCCTTGGATAATCTGCGACCCAATACAATCTCAAGAAGCCGAAGAAGGCCCTCTGGTTGTTTAATTCAAGAATTGCCAAATGGTTACTCCAAGGTCACAAATAATTATTACATTTTCTTTGATGAATTATAAGTTAATGAGTTGCTGTCTTGCTTTATTAATTATTATATATTATTCCTCATGGATCGATCAGGTTACATGGATTGAACATGTAGAAGTGGATGATAGAGCGGTGCATAGCATATATAGACCTCTGGTTAACTCGGGCCTGGCATTTGGAGCTAAACGCTGGGTAGCTACATTAGACAGACAATGCGAACGTCTTGCCAGTTCAATGGCCAACAACATTCCAGCAGGGGACCTATGTGGTATGTGATCGGCTGGAGTGTGATTTTGTTTTTTTGTTAATTTCCAATTAATCTCAAATATATATATATGCATGCAGTGATAACGAGTGCTGAGGGAAGGAAAAGTATGATGAAGCTGGCGGAGAGAATGGTAATGAGCTATTGCACTGGTGTTGGTGCTTCTACTGCACATGCTTGGACAACGCTGTCCGCAACCGGATGTGATGACGTAAGGGTCATGACAAGAAAGAGCACCGACGAACCTGGCAGGCCCCCCGGTATAGTGCTCAGTGCTGCCACTTCTTTCTGGCTTCCGGTTCCTCCAAATAGGGTTTTTGATTTTCTACGTGATGAAAACTCAAGAAATGAGGTATCTATCTCTATCTATTATTAATAACTGCTTGCTATATTCATCCATGAAGCTGATACAATAATATTCAATTGAATTATCAGTGGGACATTCTATCCAACGGGGGTCTAGTTCAAGAATTAGCACATATAGCAAATGGTCGTGATCCCGGCAACTGTGTCTCTTTACTTCGAGTCAATGTAAGTTCCTGCTATATATGTATGTAATTAATTGTTGGCATAAATCTCATGACGGGCACATATTTGGTAAAAACCTTGTGTAGAGTGCAAATTCAAGCCAAAGCAATATGCTGATACTTCAAGAGAGTTGCACAGATTCTACTGGCTCATATGTAGTTTATGCTCCTGTGGATATTGTTGCTATGAATGTTGTCTTGAGTGGAGGAGATCCAGATTATGTTGCCCTGCTCCCCTCGGGCTTTGCTATTCTTCCTGATGGGCCTCCTGCATTAAATGGTGGGCCCATGCATGAAGTTGGATCTGGAGGTTCTCTACTCACAGTTGGATTCCAGATCTTAGTTGATTCAGCTCCAACCGCAAAGTTATCTCTGGGTTCAGTGGCCACTGTTAACAGTTTAATTAAGTGCACAGTTGAAAGGATCAAAGTTGCAGTCATACGTGACAACAACAACACCTGATTTCAATTCAGAACTTTCATATACATGGTAATCAAATTCATTTACAGTGGCAGTTTTAGGAGCGAAAGTTCATTTCATTAGAACAAGTCACTGAAAGGTACCGTTTCCTTTTTTTGTAGTCAGAAGAGCAAATTAAGGTAGAGAAAGTAATGATCGAGCTTGGAGTGGTGCCTATTTCGTTTCCAAAACAAGGGCAAGAAGTCAATGAACGCACCTCGGAGTATCACTTCAACGTTAGGAGTTTGAAGAATCTTAGGTTCGGGTATTGACTTTCACTTATGAATTGAAGACTAAAATGGTTCCATCCAGCTGTAGTATTTTAACTTAGAAAAACTGCAAATTTCGGACTCGCTATTTATTTTAGCGTAGAATTTTGGAGTAGTATTTGTAGGCTTGAGCAAACTTTCCTAAGTGTGGTTATGTTGACTTTTCCTATTGTATTGTAAACTTCATCTCTTTCTCTAGTGTTGTCACAGATGTTACCGCCGTCACAGTTACACAAAGTCTTTTTTTATTTATTATGAAAACTCTTTTTTTTTTTACATTTTAGCTTTTCTCTTTTATATTAAGACAGAAGAAATTTAAATATAAACTTGTCTCCTCCATTTTGTCATACGATAAGAGATGTAAGGTAAAAGAACTGAGTGATAGCAACAGAGACCCACAAGGAGAGGATAGCAGGAGCAACTTACACGAGCCTAGTCCCGAGTTCAACTCACAATTGAATAGAGACGAACCTGGACCAGCAAGACCCACGAGGATAACTCACAGGCCTACATACTTAAACGACTACATAACCTAGTTGTTGTATAATGCACGCATGAATAGTTAATGGAGCACGTGTACAATTAGTTAGTTCTGAGTTAGTTAGAACGGTTAAGACCGTTAGAGTTCGTTGAGCTAGAAACGTGTATATAAAGATGCTGAAACCCTTGAATAAGGCGTGATATCTTGATTGAGAATAATATTCAGGAGGTGCCTTTCCTCGAACCAAGGCTTCCACTTCCTTCCCTTTCTTACGCACCTAACACTGGTCCGACCCGCCGGCGCCGCCGTTGCCATGGCGGATCATACCACCCGCAGAACCACTACCGACAGATTAGAAGAAGCTATCACACGCTTATCCACTTGCCAATCCACGCTCACGGACAAATACGCAGAGCTTTCCGATAAAGTGGATTCAATTCTTGACCACCTTCGTCTGAAGGAGACCACTCAAAACCCACCGTCGTCCAACTCGCAGTTCACCCAGCGCAACCCCGTCAAGCTCGATATCCCAAGATTTGACGGCCGTGACCTGCTAGGCTGGATATTCAAGATATCTCAGCTGTTCGAGTATCAAAACACACCGGAAGAAGAGCGTATAACCGTCGCCTCCTTCTACCTCGACGGCGCCGCCTTGAGCTGGTATCAGTGGATGTTTCGTAATGGTTTTATCACGTCATGGTCGGGGTTCTTGCAAGCTTTAGAATCCAGGTTCGCTCCGACATTTTACGATGATCCGAAAGGAGCTCTATTCAAACTTACCCAGCGTGGCAACGTCAACGAGTATCTGACGGAATTCGAGCGCTTAGCTAACCAGGTAATTGGCCTTCCACCCCCCTTCTTGCTAAGTTGTTTCATTTCAGGACTTACACCGAAGATACGACGGGAGGTACTCGCGCTTCAGCCCATTTCTCTCCCACAAGCAATTGCACTTGCCAAACTTCAAGAAGATAAGCTTCGAGATCGACGTATGACCACACGCCCCAACTTTACATCACCATCCTCTAATTCGCGTCCCAACAACCCCATACAGTCATCATCTCTTCCTTCATCGTCGTCACAGCAAAGGACCAAGCCACCCTTTATCCAAAGAACACCCGAAGAAATGGCCTTCCGTAGGGAGAGAGGCTTATGCTACAACTGTGATGACAAATGGAATCCGGGTCATCGCTGCAAAGGAGGTATTTTGCTGCTTATAGCCGACAACCCCGTGACGGAGGAAGACACTCGTGAAGTAAGCCTCGACTCCATAACTACTAATGAAGAGGACTTACCAGACCAGTCACAGCCCACTTCGGACGACACTCATCCCCACATCAGCCTTCATGCCTTATCGGGACTTCCTTCATCAGAAACCTTTCGTTTATCCAGCATCATCAAACATGCGCGTATCACAATCCTTATTGACAGCGGAAGTACTCATAACTTCCTTCAGCCTAGGATAGCGCAATTCCTCCATTTACCTACCCAGAAAACAACTCCTTTTCAAGTACTCGTAGGGAATGGTTCAGTGCTTGATTGCAATCAGATTTGCCCTAACACACAGCTATCCATACAAGGCAACTCCTTCGACGTCACGTTTCACTTACTCCCGATAAGTGGTGCAGATGCGGTCCTGGGTATTGCATGGTTGAAGCAATTTGGGCCTATTATTACTGACTACACCTCCTTCATCATGCGTTTCAACCATTTGGGCCAAGCAATAGAGTTACGTGCTGATATTGCTATTGGGCCAGAACCCGCGTCTACAACCCAGGTAAAACGCCTTATCCGAACAGGCTCCACTTCGGCCTTGCTCCACTTACGAATATTACCCACCCACCAACCCGAACCTTCCACAACTCATCTTCCTCATCCCATCCCCGCCATTAACACACTGCTCACCCGATACCAGAAATTATTCCAGACCCCAAATCATCTTCCCCCACCACGAGACGTAGTCCACCGTATCAACACCCACCCAGCCACAGCTCCGATGAACGTACGGCCGTATCGGTACCCACACTTCCAGAAAACGGAAATTGAGAAGCAAGTGTCTAACCTCCTTTCCGCAGGACTCATACGCCCAAGCACAAGTCCATATTCATCACCCGTACTGCTTGTTAAGAAGAAGGATGGTACGTGGAGACTCTATGTGGACTTTCGTTCACTAAACGTAGTCACGATACGGGACCGTTTTCCGATACCCACCATTGACGAGTTACTAGACGAACTTGGCCAAGCTTCATGGTTCTCTAAGCTGGACTTGCGCCAAGGCTTCCATCAGATCCTCATGCATGAGCTTGACAACGAGAAAACCGCATTTCATACTCATCACGGGCACTACGAGTACCTCGTGATGCCATTCGGGTTGTGCAACGCCCCTTCAACGTTCCAAGGCGCCATGAACAGCGTGCTCACTCCTTTCCTTCGTCGATTTGCCACCGTCTTCTTCGATGACATACTGGTCTATAGTGATTCACTGCCCTCTCACATCTCACACCTCGAAACCATTTTCCAGACATTACTTCAAGGGCAATATTACTTGAAGCAGGCCAAATGCTTATTCGCGCAAGAACAATTGGAATACTTGGGGCACGTAGTTTCCGGCAGAGGGGTCGAACCTGAGCCTTCTAAGGTACGTGACATACTGGACTGGCCCACGCATGACTCACGCCTCCACATACATTAGGGAGCTTCACGCTATCGTTGCTGCAGTTAGAAAATGGCGACAATATCTTCTTGGAAGATCATTCACCATCTTAATAGACCACAAGAGTCTGAGAGAACTCATGACTCAGATTATACAAACACCGGAGCAGCATTACTACCTCTCCAAGCTACTGGGCTTCGATTATAACATCCAGTATAAGACAGTAGCTACCAACAAAGTTGCTGATGCACTCTCACGAATCCCACAAACTACGGCCCAGTTAATGATATTATCCATTCCCCATCTCGACTTCATTGATGAGCTTCGACAAACACTTCAACAAAGCCCAGAATTCCAAAGCCTCCTTACCAAGGTCCGAGATGAGCCCACAGCATACCCCGATTATCGACTTCATAACAACTTGTTTTTCTTCCAAGGCCGTATTTGGTTGAACAGCGACAACCCCTTCATTCCTTCTATCTTACTCGAAAACCATGCCACACCCTTAGGTGGTTATTTAGGAGTCGCCAAAACCACTCACCGCTTGGAATCTAGCTTCTTCTGGTCAGGGATCCGGCAAGACACCAAGCGCTTCGTTAAAGAATGTAAGATATGTCAACAGATAAAATCCACAACGCGCCGTCCGGCGGGTCTCCTGCAACCTCTACCAATTCCGGCAGGCGTATGGGAAGACCTTTCGATGGATTTCATCACCCACCTCCCATCCTCTCATGGGTTCACCGTAATCCTTGTCATCGTGGATCGTTATTCGAAGGGGGTACATCTCGGTGCATTACCGACAGGTTTCTCCGCGTTTAAAGTCGCGTCTCTCTTCCTCGAACTCGTCTGCAAACACCACGGGTTTCCCCGCAGCATTGTTTCTGACCGAGATCCAGTATTCTTGAGTTCCTTCTGGAAGGAGCTCTTCCGTCTCTCCGGCACACGGCTGCGCATGAGCACGGCGTACCATCTGCAAACCGATGGCCAGACCGAGGTCATGAACCGCGTGTTAGAGCAGTACTTGCGGTCATTTGTTCACTCTCAGCAAACCAGTTGGTATCGTTATTTGGCACTCGCATAATGGTCATACAACACGTCTGTTCACTCGAGCTCCGACCTCACACCATTCGAAGTCATATTTGGCAAACCTCCTCCGGCCATACCTCATTACATTCCCGGCATGACGACAAACGAAGCAGTTGACTCACTGGTTCAAACAAGACAACGAATCCATACTAAGCTACAACACGGACTACTAAAGGCACAGGAAACCATGAAGCAATACGCAGACGCTAAGCGCGAAGACGTCTCCTTTACACCAGGACAATGGGTTTACGTTAAACTTAAACCCTTCCGGCAGCGCTCCGTCACCGGCGCAAACCACTCAAAGTTGCCCAAACGATTCTTCGGACCATTCCAGATCACAGCTCGCATCGGTGAAGTAGCCTACAAACTCCAGCTCCCGGACGACTCTCGAATCCATCCGGTCTTCCACTGCTCCCTGTTACGACCTCACTATGGTCCACCACCATCCAATACGGCACCGTGGCCTCTCCAAATCGTGAGCCAACGTCCAGTCCCACGACCACTTTGCATCTTGGACTCCAAATTTGACACTTCAACGACACCCCCGACTCGACTCGTCCTAACACAGTGGGCCGGCCAACCACCGGAGGATACAACATGGGAGCCATGGCTGGACCTCCAAGAAGCCTACCACCTCGAGGACGAGGTGGTATCTGGAGGAGAGGGTATTGATAGCAACAGAGACCCACAAGGAGAGGATAGCAGCAGCAACTTACACGAGCCTAGTCCCGAGTCCAACTCACAGTCGAATAGAGACGAACCTGGACCAGCAAGACCCACGAGGATAACTCACAGGCCTACATACTTAAACGACTACGTAACCTAGTTGTTGTATAATGCACGCATGAATAGTTAATGGAGCACGTGTACAATTAGTTAGTTCTGGGTTAGTTAGAACGGTTAAGACCGTTAGAGTTCGTTGAGCTAGAAACGTGTATATAAAGACGCTGAAACCCTTGAATAAGGCGTGATATCTTGATTGAAAATAATATTTAGGAGGTGCCTTTCCTCGAACCAAGGCTTCCACTCCCTTCCCTTTCTTACGCACCTAACACTGAGTTACTGAAGTGTGATAATAACAATCCATATCATTCCATAGTAAAAAAAAAAAAAAACCCATATCATTATTTCAAATATTTATTAAAGAACTCTGATAATTTAACGAAAATTTTTATTAATCTCCTTGTGTTCTTTTCATTACCCGGAACTTTTTTAATTGAAAAAAGATGTTGATTCAACATTTTAGTAGTTTTTTAATATTTGAGAGAAATTAATTTTACATGTGTCGTACTCCTATGCGTTTTAATATAAAATTTATTATTAAAACTAATTTTAAGTAAAAGTTTTTTTAAAGCAATTTAAGTAAACGTTTTAATTGTATTCAATGGTTAAAAATTAATTCTATAAAAAATTAAAATAAACAAACATTTTGTTTATCTTTGTATAAAAGTTGAGAACAAGCTTTTAGAATTCTAATGCATTTCTAACTTTTAAAATAAACAAACATTTTATGTAGTATAATTAAAATTCTTTCATTGAATCATTTACACGTATCATTGACTTCACTTACCGTCAAAGAAGTGTCGTGCAAATGACTTCAAAATTTCCGTTTACGAAACCTACCTAAATTAAGGCAATGGCCTTTCCGTGGTTGAACTAATTAAATGCTCCCCGATTTGGGGTACCTTATATGAAGCAGTCTGAATTCTCTAGCACTGCACTGGACTAACCTAGCTCGTACATATTTAAGAGGCATGCCAGTTGGGGGAAAGTGTGTTTTTTTTATGAGTAAAATAGTAAGTATTTTATAAATTATTTCCTTTCCAAACATTATAAGATTGATTGTGAAAAAATTCAAATGAAATAAGGAATATCCTCTTTAAGAATAATTGGGGTGTTGAGGGTGATCTTTATTTCGTTTATTTTAATGGCTAAATATTACATTATATGGGCTTGGTATGTAGGTTAAAACAATTATCTAACGGTGAACTTAGTATGCAATTAAAATAAAAAATAAACATTTTTTAACATTGTGAAATATTTATTAATTTTAATATGTGCATACATTATGATTCGGTCCTTCTTGTTATAATGTTGCTTACACATTTTTTATTAGTTTATTTAGTTCTCACTTGTGTTACACATTCATAATTTTGTACCTATACGCGTAGTGTTTTCTTAATTTAGTTTTTATACATATAGCACATTCTAATTAATACGTGTAATGCAAGGATCAAATTAAGAAGGTGTTAACTACATATATAAAGATAAAAAATGTGTTAACTACATATATAAAGATCAAATGCATGCATATAGATTAAATTAAGAATGTGTAAATGCGGGTAAGGATCAAATGTATAAAGTTTGAATGTAGAAAGAGAAATTTAATAAATTTTTAAGTATAAGAATTAAATTGAAAATTTGTGACACTGGAAGAATAAATTATGCATTTAACCTTAATTTTACTATATAATATAAGAGTCTGATTTTGGTTATACATTATGTTGGGATAGAATATTCTACTTCTTATCAATATTAGTTACATTTTTATGTACCACTAAAAAAAAATATTTACATTTTTGGTAATAAAATCTTATTTACTGATTTTAATTTTTAAATGTGCTAAATTAAGACTTGATAAGGTTTGAAATAGATAAATTCTTGACTACTCACATGACAACAAGAAATGGGCACTACCTTTGCTATTCGGGTTATTACCATTTCACATTATAATTGCATTTTTGATATTGTAACTAGGATAATAATCATTTTGAAATTATTAAAAAAATTCTCAATTTAATTTTTTAGAAGTAATGATTATTTAAGAACTATATTTTTTAACCCAAACATAAACAAGTTTGCATTAGTGGTGAAAGGTTTGAATAATTTGCATAAGGTACTAATTTCAAACTTGGTTTTTGTTATCATTATATGCAAAAAAGAAAAAATGGTTTGAATTAGTTCTAAAAGTTTGGCTATTAAAATGAATTCAAAATGTCATGAAAAAAATATGAGAATCATAATCATGTTACAATCTAATACACAACTGATGAGAGTAAGGCTTCATTTTCCTCACTCTTTTAGTTAGATACTTTCGTTATATATTGTTTTCTAATTTGAAGGTATTAGGCATCACCCCCACAACTAAAAAAATCTCCCTCTCAATCATTCCAAACTATCATTTTTTAATTTGTATTCGTATATCTGATTTTTATCCTCTTATGTCTTTCAATCTATATCATTTTTTATCTCTATCAATAAATAAATTTCAATAATTTTTAAGATAAACTATTAATAGTTAAAAATAATTTTACATCACAATTTAAATTAAAATATGCTTTATTTATTTAAATATATTTACTTATTATGAATTTTAATTAAAATATAGATTACATAGTAAAAAATTACTTACTACAAATTTTAATTATATAAAAATAAATATTTATCCTATTTAATACTCGAGTTAAAGTACTTTATAAAAAAAAGGAGAAGCTACTTTTTTATATTTTCGTAAAACAAAATTATTGTGCAAAATAAAATTTACAAATTGAAAGATATATTCATCAAAATTCAACCACAGTTGGTGAAACCATTCAATGTTATAAACAATAGGATTCAAAGGGTCCTTAATTGGGTGGTGTTTTTTTTTTTTAAGATGTGTGGGGTATGAAAAGGATTCGACGCCTAGAGTTTTTTTTTATGGTGCGGGTTGATGTAAAATCCGTTACTTGTCCCAATGTCAAATTTTTCTTTTGAAAGTGTATTCGGTAAGATAGTCTGGATAACTTATAAATTAGTTTGACTAATGTATTAGTTAGTTTGAGTTTAAAAATACATTTTATTAAATAATTTTGTATGATTGATGAAAGTTATTACATCACAAAATTAATTATAAGTGGAACTTATTTACTTGTTTACGTCAATTTATATTAGCAACATATTCTTTTAAGTACTTACTATTATTAGTTAAAATTTATAAATAAATAAAAATAATAGGTCTCATTTATTATTTTACGTACATATATCACTCATATGATTTCATAGGATAAATATGTTAGTATTTTACTAACACGCCTTAAACTAAAATAAATAACTTAGGATAGTGAATCTATTACTTTTTTTCTTCTCTCAATTACACATTTTTAATATTCTCTTTTGATATTTGGATGTGCATTTCACAACAATTTTTTCTCAACCATATAAAAAAGATAAAACTAGAAATTGAGATGCTTATGCTGAAAATTTGATTTTGACCCAATTAAAACCCCCAAACTATTATATGAAATTGGTATATGCATCATGGTCATATATATTAAGAGGTTTAGTTGAATTGATTAAATAATATGTATAAGTTATTATAAACTATCTGAGTTCTTAGTAAAAAAAAAAAATATGCACCATGACCATATATACCTAATGAAAGATATATTGGACATTTTAAAATTAATATAAAATGAAGTAAGTGTAATTCTTTCATATTAAATAGCCTATTTATTTTATAACAAGAATATTCTCCATATTATCTTCAAAAAAAATTAATATTCTCCATATCATGCACGTGTTTAATAATTTAGATACATATTGACAGCGGGAAAACTGTAGCTGGGTATGTCAGAAAAAGAAGGGTGGACTGGACCGAAACAATTTTAGTGTTGTTGTCATTGCCATGTCTTACTGGTATGTGTTTCGTTGGATGAAAGGAAAATAGGGAAGGAAATAAAAGTTTAAAATTCGAATTGAAAAGAAAATAACAGGAAGGAAAATTTAAAATTTTTGTATCTACAAAAACATTTTTTTCATTTCGTTAATAGTATTTTTTTTTCCTTCTCTATTTTGTTCTCTCATTTTCTCTCCTATCAAACGCAAACCATACGGTCAGCCTTACCGGGTGTATCCTTCTTCCTTGTGCCTCCTTTTGCTTCTGTCTCTCTGACTTGGGTGGTGATATTTTGATAACCTTTCTTTCTTTTATCTTTGTTTTTATGTTTTTATATTGATAAATGCCAGTTGCTGATGGTAAATTTTTTGTTAACAAGAAATTAAAAATAATGACATTTTCTTTCTTTCTTTTTTTTTTATCATTAAATCAATTTTATAATTCCTTAAAATAAATTGTTTTTCTTTCTGTATTTTTCTCAAGTTGTCAATTATTGTTAACTTTTTCCCTCTGACTTTTCACAGTACAGTACAGTGCCCCGTTATTATATTATATATTGTCTTACCGAGGGTACACTTTTACTACGTACTCTATTACTGCACAATTTAAAGTAATATATATGAGTGAAACACATAGAGAGAGCCATCGACCCAAGGAAATTGTGGTGACGATTTACCCTAGTAGTTATAGTTCAAATTTTAATGGTCTGCCGTAATAGTTAATTCATAGAAGAGTAAATTAATTAGAAATGCAGAATCTGCAGATCGTACCTATATATCCAGTATTCAGCACATGCATGCACAGAAGGTATTATATATATGTAAAGTATTAATAAGCATAAGGGAGATGATAAGCTAGCACTGAGAAAATCAGTTGGACATTTATATCGTTGTTGGCCGGAAATAAAGAATCAACAGCAGAAACGTCATTTCAAACTGGGTGCCAAATTATTATCGCAAGTTCTGCTCATTTTTGCTGAAGAAGACTCAGGCAGAGGCGTAGTTGATGCCACCAGAGGCCGCAGGGTTATTATTAAATTCATCAGACAGAGTAAGGACTCGAAATGTTCATTACATGGTTAGGTTTGCAAGGCATTATGTGCTCGCTGCTTTTTGCTCTCTCATTTTTTTTTTCCACTGTCTTTCTGGCAGGCAAAGTTAATTTTTTAAATACTGGGAAAAGTAAAAGAGAAGTGAAGGTATTGATGATTTTGCACCAGGTCCTAAAATTTAGGTCTGGAATATGTACCTTTGAATATCTAGCCAGCTTTTGTTTATGCATGTCAATTCTAGAATTTTCATTAATGAAAACGGTACGTCGTCTTTCCTAATGAAACCAAGAGGATTAGATAACATTCAAGTAGTATAAAGGACAAAGCCGGATTGGCTCATCACTGTTATCCATTTTAATTATGTTATTTTCTTATTTCATTTAGTCTTTAGTCCTTTTTCATTAGATTTTAGTTTCTTTAGCTTTTTTAAAAAAAAAGTGAAGGAAAAGTAAAAGAATAGAAAGTGAGATTATTTTAAAAGTTGTTTGATAAGAAGAAAAAAATCAAAGTTTATTTTTTTTCTCTTACTTAATTTCATTAAAAGTGTAAAGGAAATATATATATATATATATATATATATATATATATATATATATTATATAATGACAAATATTTCTAAGAAACAACAAATTAAAAAAAAGGATAGTTTGGCTTTTAAAAATAAATAAATACTTATTTCTTTTTTCATCTACTTTTGAATAAATTGAATTTAATGTCACTACTTTCTCTTCCATCATTCTTCAATTTTTTTATTCATACAAATTAAAAATAGATATATATTAAAAAAATTATACACATCATACTCAATCAATTAAGTTAAATCATTTTGGTCATCATCCATCTTCATACAATAAGCCTAACAAATTAGGAAGATTTTGAAAATTAATTGTGTTTTTCATCCTTCTTGGTCTCTTCTTTTGTTAATCCACCGAACTGAACCCACTATTAGAGATATAAATGATAGTAAACTCACATAGAATGAAACTAAGGGAATTAAAATCAAATTGATATAGTCGAATCTTCAAGAGTGTCAAAAGCCTACTAAACCTCTTCAGTTAGAGGATGATGATGAACATAAGGCACTGATCCAAAGCAATCATGCAAAAGTTAGAATGCCTACAAAAGGACTCCAATCAAATCGGTTTGCAAACTCGTAAGTATTAGGAAAAGTGTATATATACCTATTAAGTTCGTGTGTGTTTTATTTATAAGATTCAATTATGTGAATTATAACTATGGCATCCAAGTATAGTTAGAAGTAGTTGTAGTAAAGTGAGGATCCTCTTAACCATTAGTGCAATATTAACTATTTTCTTAAATATTTTGAACATGTGTTGGAGATATATCCAATAGATAGAAAAATGTTATTGATACGTACTAAAGATATGATTTAACTTTTGTACAATTGATTAGCAGAACAGAAGAACATGGCTTGAGTTTTACTCTGCACCGCTTAATTAATGAGTTAATTCCTTCCCAAAATGACAACTAGGTAGCTCAAAAGACAGATAATATTGATGGATGCCTCTCACTTTTAATTGAAAAAGACTCGTTGTTGAAATAATAAGAATAAAAATGTGTTGTCTCACAATTTAAGTACGAAGCACAAATTGATCTTTCATCCCTAGTCTTGATTTTTAAATATCGTTTTAAATCATCCAAGAATCCAAATAAACAAGTTAACGACTAATTAATATAATGCCAACAAAAGAAGAAAAAAAATATGATAGTTATATTACCCTATCGTAAATTAAAGAATAACATACATTAATTCAAGAGGGAAGAAAATGTAATTTAATCATATCAATATATAAAATATAAGATGTTGAAAATGATATTATATTATTGTATAAGTACAATAATACTAAAATATGATAGAAAAGTGGTTATTTTCTAATTGTTGTTTGTATGTTATTTATATTATTGATGTTATTGTGAATTAATGATAAGTAAATCTAAAATAAGGAAAACTATGTACAGAAAAAAATTTAAAAAAAATAACGAAAAAGGAAAACTAGGTTTGCGAGTTACTAGTTTGTTACTTTGTTCATGGCAATTCTGTTGGGTAATGCTGCGTTGGCAAATTGTCGACTCACCTAAATTCAACCCAAAAATTTACTAACAATACAGCAGGTCAATCCAAAGGGAATTGTTTGAGGCATCTAGTAATTTTTTAAAATGTTGAAAATACCTTTATGATATTTTCAGTTATAAATAATATTAGAATTTTTTCATTTATGTAGCGTCATTTTTTTATAAAATTTTTGTTACTTAGTTTAATTTGCTTTTGTTATGGGCGGTTTGAAAATGTATTTGATCTCCGATAGTGTACGTGTATTTGTTAGAAGTATACGGTGATTTTTTGTCGATTTTCATCGTCAGAGAAGGAAAGGAAAAAAAAATGATATGCACATATAGATCGTCAATCCGTGTTGGGCCTCCGGGTTGTCAATCCGCCCATAAAATTTTATTTTATTTTTGAAAATTATACTTTACGATTTAATTTAAAATTAATGATTCAAGTAAGAATCAAACTTGTGTCATATGCATTATTTATAGAATACTCAAACCAATAAAGTTAATAGACAACTTATGTTATAAATAAATAATGTCGTTATATACAATACTAAAATTTCTAATTCATATTTAATGTATATGTAAATTTGTAATACAAAATTTTGTGATGATTATTTTTTATATAATAATTAATTTATATATATATATAAAAAAATTATAAATAAAAATGATAGATTTAATAATTATTTACAAATGTAAAAAAATATCAAATTTATTTAATTATCAATTGCTATAAAAAATATTTAAATACATCGTTCAATTAAATATCATATTTATTTAATTTTTAATCATTATAATAAACATCTAAATACATCATTCAATTAAATATAATTTTTTTTAATTATCAAATTTTGTAAATAAATTAAAAGAATAAAAAATTTCTACAAAAATAATTTATAAAAAATTAAAACATATGGATTAATAAATAAATTTTAAATCTTAAATTTTAGTTTCAATATTTTTTATAATAGCAAATTTAATATATTTTTAAATTTGATTTAAATCATTATCTTAAACTAATAATATTTTTATATTTTAAATTTTGCTTTCAATATTTTTTATAATC